>NW_902524.1:0-933 GCF_000209065.1 Trypanosoma cruzi | reverse complement strand
AACGATCAGCCGAGTGCAGCACCCTTGTGGGCAGGAGCTCGCAAAATTCCTCCAAGCAGCGGATAATTCAGGGTTGTTTGGTGTCCAGTGTGTGAACACGCAAACAGATATTGACAGAGAGTGTCTCTGACTCCCACCATTCACAATCGGAAACAAAAATTTAGACCACAACGTGTGATGCAGCGGCCGCTCGAAAACGATCAGCCGAGTGCAGCACCCGTGTGGGCAAGAGCTCGCGAAATTCCTCCAAGCAGCGGATAATTCAAGGTTGTTTGGTGTCCAGTGTGTGAACACGCAAACAGATATTGACAGAGAGTGTCTCTGACTCCCACCATTCACAATCGGAAACAAAAATTTAGACCACAACGTGTGATGCAGCGGCCGCTCGAAAACGATCAGCCGAGTGCAGCACCCGTGTGGGCAAGAGCTCGCGAAATTCCTCCAAGCAGCGGATAGTTCAGGGTTGTTTGGTGTCCAGTGTGTGAACACGCAAACAGATATTGACAGAGAGTGCCTCTGACTCCCACCATTCACAATCGGAAACAAAAATCTAGACCACAACGTGTGATGCAGGGGCCGCTCGAAAACGATCAGCCGAGTGCAGCACCCGTGTGGGCAAGAGCTCGCGAAATTCCTCCAAGCAGCGGATAATTCAGGGTTGTTTGGTGTCCAGTGTGTGAACACGCAAACAGATATTGACAGAGACTGCCTCTGACTCCCACCATTCACAATCGGAAACAAAAATCTAGACCACAACGTGTGATGCAGGGGCCGCTCGAAAACGATCAGCCGAGTGCAGCACCCTTGTGGGCAAGAGCTCGCAAAATTCCTCCAAGCAGCGGATAATTCAGGGTTGTTTGGTGTCCCAGTGTGTGAACACGCAAACAGATATTGACAGAGACTGTCTCTGACTCCCACCATTCACAATCGGAA
>NW_902523.1:0-933 GCF_000209065.1 Trypanosoma cruzi | reverse complement strand
CGACGGAGGACTACGCGATGGCGTTTTATTCGACGGTGAGTCTGGCCGGCGGGTCGATGCTGCTGGCGAAGGACAACGTGCACGAGGGCGTCTCGAGGGAGATGTTCTACGCTGCTGGCGCCGTGACCGCTGCTGGGAGCACGCTGAGCTTTGTGCGCAACCGAGCGCTGCTGCCGCGGATGCTGTCGCTGAGCCTGTCGCTTTTGGCTGGGGCGCATTTGAGGGTGGCGTGCAACGACGCTGGTGGAAGTGTCCTGTCGACGGCGGAGGAGTACGCAGCGGCAGGTTTTGGCGACGCTGGGAGCATCGACGTTGCTGGGTGCGACGACTGCGACAGGGACACGTACTGCTACGCGCCCGGGACGGCGACGGCCAGCATGAAGGACGGTGTGTGCGTGTGCGCGTGCGGCAGCGGCGGGTACGGCGAGGCGTGCGTGCCTGTGGGAGCTCCCGCGCTGCCGCCCGCTGTGGGCACTGCGTCGAGTGTGTTCGTCCGCGAGGGCGTGACGGTGCAATCGGTGTTCGTTGTGCCTGCTGGCGCGAGCGAGGTGACGCTGCGCCACGTTGTGCTGGACGGCGTGAGTCCTGTGCTCTACGTGCCGTGGATGGCGCGGGACGGCGTGCGGATCGTTGTGCAGAACGTCTCGCTGCTGAACGGTGCTGTGCTGTACGTGATGGGCGGTGGAGCGTTGCGCGGTGCGGGGACGGCGGGGAGCGACGAGAGCGGGCCGGTGGAGCTGTCGGTGTGCGAAGTGGAGGCGCTGAACGGTGCGCTTGTGCTGACCGGCACGTTTCCCGCGGGGTCTGTGCTGACGGTGACGGACTCCCTGCTGGTTGCCGCGAGGTTGACGCCGCTTGTGTATCTTCCCGGCTCGCAGTCCTCGCTGTACGCACCGATGCTGGTGCTGTCGGGCCTGCGGCTCGTGCGGTCCG
>NW_902522.1:0-933 GCF_000209065.1 Trypanosoma cruzi | reverse complement strand
ATCCAAGTTGCAGCGGCTGCCCCGGACGTCAGATACAGCACGACGTGTCGAATTATCCAAGCTGCAGCGGTGGCCTCGGGCGTTAGATATATGACGACTTACAGTAGTAACCACGCTGCGGCTGCGCATCCTAAACACGTCTTTTTCGTTTTCCAGGGGACAACGCAAATGTGCTCGATTGTTCGAAGATCGACATTAATACTTTACGTGAAAAGGAGTCGCGCGACCGCATTTTTTTAGCTCAGTGGCAAACACGCTCACAATGTCATCCGGGGACGCGGGTTCGATTCCCGCAGAAGCCTAAGTTTTTTCCATTTTTTTTTTTGAATTCTTGTTTCATATTGCTTTTTAAACTTCTGGTTTGCAGGACGGTGTGCGAGTTCTGCAATCGCACTGATTCCATCTGTTTCGTGGTTTGTGCGGCTGCGGCTGCGGTGGTGGCCGCGTGAGAGTGAGTGTGAGAGAGCCATGCACCGCCCGCATACACACACTTCCTTCTCTCTCTGTGTGTGTGTCCCCTTGCATGGACTCTCGTCGTCGCCTCACCCCACGAAGCACACACAATAATGTGCCCATTGTATATATGCATGCACACCCATGCAGGCCCGTTGGTGCTCTCTTTTGCACGACACGCACCGCTGCCGTCCTGCCTGGCTGCATGGGCGGAGCACCGTAACTGTTTCTGTTTTGTTTTCATTGCATTGAGTGGGCGACCTCTCTCTCTCTCCCTGTGTGTTTGTTTTGCTTTACGGGAGCAATGAGAGTGTGTGTGCGCTGGTAGTCCCACGCTTCGGCTTTTTGTTTTGTTTTTCTTTTTGATTTTGTGGTTGAGTGCACCCATTCCGCGGCTGCGTGTGTGTGTGTGTGATGATATGAGTAATTTGCGTGTGTGCTTATCTGCCTCTCTCTGCCGTTGCTTTCTTCAGACTCTCT
>NW_902521.1:0-933 GCF_000209065.1 Trypanosoma cruzi | reverse complement strand
TATGAATGGTGGTGGTCAGAGGCACTCTCTTTCAATGTCTGTTTGCGTGTTCACACACTGGACACCAAACAACCCTGAACTATCCGCTGCTTGGAGGAACTTCGCGAGATCTTGCCCACAGTGGTGCTGCAGTCGGCGGATCGTTTTCGAGCGGCTGCTGCACCACATGCTGTGGTCTAAATTTTTGTTGCGAATTATGAATGGTGGTGGTCAGAGACACTCTCTTTCAATGTCTGTTTGCGTGTTCACACTCCGGACACCAAACAACCCTGAATTATCCGCTGCTTGGAGGAATTTCGCGAGATCTTGCCCACAGTGGTGCTGCAGTCGGCGGATCGTTTTCGAGCGGCTGCTGCACCACCATGCTGTGGTCTAAATTTTTGTTGCGAATTATGAATGGTGGTGGTCAGAGACACTCTCTTTCAATGTCTGTTTGCGTGTTCACACTCCGGACACCAAACAACCCTGAATTATCCGCTGCTTGGAGGAATTTCGCGAGATCTTGCCCACAGTGGTGCTGCAGTCGGCGGATCGTTTTCGAGCGGCTGCTGCACCACATGCTGTGGTCTAAATTTTTGTTTCGAATTATGGATGGTGGGAGTCTGAGACACTCTCTTTCAATGTCTGTTTGCGTGTTCACACACTGGACACCAAACAACCCTGAATTATCCGCTGCTTGGAGGAACTTCGCGAGATCTTGCCCACAGTGGTGCTGCACTCGGCGGATCGTTTTCGAGCGGCTGCTGCACCACATGCTGTGGTCTAAATTTTTGTTGCGAATTATGAATGGTGGTGGTCAGAGACACTCTCTTTCAATGTCTTTTTGCGTGTTCACACTCCGGACACCAAACAACCCTGAATTATCCGCTGCTTGGAGGAATTTCGCGAGATCTTGCCCACAGTGGTGCTGCAGTCGGCGGATCGTTTTCGAGC
>NW_902520.1:0-933 GCF_000209065.1 Trypanosoma cruzi | reverse complement strand
GTCAGCAGCAGCACGATCGCCGCGTACGCCCTCGCACCGCCGTCGCTCGGCGCAAGATGGTTGGCCGCGCTGACCACGCACAGAGCCGCAAGGAGCACAAAGCTCGCAGTGTGCATCACCGTCAGGAAGGCCGAGCGCATCATGTTCGTGAACGCAACAGCGCCCGCGCCCGCAAGCAGCACAGCCGCCATGCAGAAGTAATGGACGTGGCAGCCTCCCACGGGCGGGTGCACAGCAGCAATCAGGCACACCACACACAGCACCGACAGCTGGAACACGCACCAGTACACGCGGCTGCCCCTCATGTTCGTCAGCATGCCGCCGTACATCCGCTGCTGCGCCGCGGGGCACCAATACCCGACGGGGTACAGCAGGCGCTCGTGCAACGGCTTCCTCGAAAACTGCCAGTACTTCGTGAAGCTCGCGCCCACGTGGCGGGCAATCAAGTAGCACACGCCAGCAGGGAACGCCACACCGTACGGCACGCCAACGACGCCAATCACGCGGTGCTGCACGCGGGCGCCGGGCATCGCCAGTGCAAGCACAGAGCCGAAGAAAATGCCGAGGTGCATCGCGTGCGCCACAACGTACGTCAGGCTCGGGAAGCGCATCGCCGCCCACGCACTCGCAGCGTCCACGCCGCGCCACCGCTGAAAGGCCGCCGTCACACCGCAGTGCACGCACCCGAACACAGCGGCGAGCAGCGCTTTGCCCACCACCATCCACAGCGGGTCAAGGGCAGCGAACAACGAGAAGAAGTACGGCAGCGCAGCGGTGCTCGCACGCTCCTGCGCCGAGGCACATGACATCCTCGCAAACACGCCAACCGCCTGCATCTCCAGGATGGAGCCCAGCCCGCCGGTCACCACCACGGCAACAGCCGCCGCACCCGCAACAACGCCGGTGATCGCCGAGAGGGCGCTGGCAGCGGCG
>NW_902519.1:0-933 GCF_000209065.1 Trypanosoma cruzi | reverse complement strand
AGTCTGTTTCTGGTGCAAAGTGGGGGCCAGATGTCGTGCTTTCAGTTGGACTGTGAATGTGACTACAAAGAATTCAAACGAACAATATACTATCACGCGGAAGACTTTACCATCCCAGATTGTTCGCCCGCATCACACTTTAGCGTGTGCGAACGGGTCTATGAAAAGGCTGTGAAGGAGTTGAAGGCGAGAAATTTTGATCTTGCTGCCTTCTATTTTGCCCGATGCATGTCGATTATCGAAAGGGCCAATCTTCGACCGCAAGTGAGTGGTGCAAAAAAACTAATGTGGAATTGTTTAGAAGCTCTGGAACGGTTAGATAAAAATGAGTTGTTGGAACATCACTCCAAATTGCTACAAAAGGTTAGGCAACATGAGGAAGAAAGGAAGCGTATTGTCGAACAACAACTTCTTCCTGATGAAGGTGAGCAAGAATCATTGGAAGATAAGCATCTCAGGCGACAGCAAGAGCTTTTGCTGAATGAGAATACGGTAGTAGATGATGCATTAAAAAGAATAAGAAATGTACAAATACCTACACCGTACTCTCAAACCAATAAGGATGTGCAACCCTATTGGCATAAACCCAGTGTTGAGCAACTTGAGATTAAGAAGAATCAGATTGCTCCCCCAAGAAGGATTCCAACTATATCACCTAACGCTTACCTTGTTTGGAAATTTAATGTTGGCTCTTTTTCTGTCTCTACCCCTAGACGGGGGATGGTGAATCTGGGTAACACTTGCTATCTTAACAGTGTTACTCAAATGCTTTCAGTGACTTCCCTAGGAGCGTATTTTCTTCGAGATGATTACACAAAAGACATTGTTGGGGCTGATAAAGGAGAAGTAAGGCTTGTGAATTCCTTTACATATATACTACGTGAACTACACCGAACTGATTTTGCCACTCCAGCTAGTACATCACATTTAAAG
>NW_902518.1:0-933 GCF_000209065.1 Trypanosoma cruzi | reverse complement strand
GCGTCTGCGTGGCTTTTTGTCAGTGGCTGTGATGGGGACTGTCTGAGGCTGGATGCTTCTGTGTGCCACTGTGTTTAGTTACTGTTGTTGCTGCCTCTGCCCTCTTTTCCTCTGACCGTGCAGTTAGAGATACTTTTGCTTGACCAGAACAACTATCGTTTCAAGGTATTAGTTATTGCTCGCGGCAGTATTAGGACAAGTAGTAGTGGTATAGCGATCTATCGGATTTTTGCTTTTGGATTCTCCATCTATAGAAAGGGATTTATTAGAAAGGTGTTACTGTTGACAGTGCGAGTGCGACACAACACGACAGCCGTGTTGGTACCTGATTGGGTCATTGGATGTGGTCTTTGGTGGGTGCGTGTCCGCGCAGCCGGCACTGTGTGCGGCGCAGGGCCATTGCGGCTGTGCGTGCGGCGATGCTCGTTGTGTTGGCGCTGGCTGCTGCTGCTGCGTTTATGCCCGCGGCGCATGCGGTGGTGTTGCGACTGCGGGGCGGCACGGTGGACAGAGCCATCACGGTTGGCCGCGCCGTGGACACGGTGCTGATGGACGGCGTGCACATGACTAACGGCGTGGCTGTTGTGTTCGACGTGCCGGCGATGCTTCCCGGCTCGCTGCGCATCGAATTGAGGAACTGCGTGTGCGACGGCGGTGCGCAGATCTACGTGCGGGGCTACAGCGGCGAGCCGGCGAGTGACCGGAGCCTGGAGGTGAGCGTGAGCGGGCTGTCCGGCGACTACTGCTCGCTTGTGTTTGTGCACAACCTGCCGGCACACACGAACGTGACGGTCCGTGACTCGACGATTGTGACGGCGGGGCCGATGCGCTACTCGCAGCTGAGCGGGCTGACGGACGCGGTGGCGTCGCCGCTTGTGCTGCACGCGACGTCGCTGTTGCGGACGCAGCTGCGTGTGAGCAACACTGTGCTGA
>NW_902517.1:0-933 GCF_000209065.1 Trypanosoma cruzi | reverse complement strand
GGTCGAGGTGTGTGAGTCACCGCAACACGTGCTCCTTGTCCCCTCCGGACAGCTGCAGCAAATCATTACTTGCCAGCGACAAAATAGAAGGAGACGACACCCCCATGGGGCCAACCTCACGGTAGGCGTAAGACGTGAAATTCACGAGTGTCAGGTGCGGCCTGTTGCGGGGCCCACTTACCACCAGCATGGAGGGATCACCAAAGCCCTTTTTATGTATTTGAACCATGTGTTGCGTCCGCCCACACTGCACAAAGCCGCTCCAATCTGTTTTTGAAGAAAATACCGCCTCGACCGGGGCCGAGTAAGAATACGCCTCGCCATTTTCCTCCCAAGAAAATGTAAACAGGTCCACATACCCGTAGCACGAAATAAATGTGTAGGGAAGCACACCCGCAGCCGGCAAAACTACACGATTAACCCATTGCACCTCGCTCCTGAGCGTATCCTTGGAGCCAATGGTGTGCTGCACAAACAGGCTACGGGTGGGATCCATGTTGACAATAAACAGCGCCGGAACCAACTCCATCGTCTTCTCTGTCGCGTCAGCCTTTGCACGAAGAAGGAAACAGTGAGAACCACACGGTGCCTCTCTCTTTTCGGGGGCATTGCAGGGGAGCATTTGTTCTTCCAGGCCCTCATTCACCTCAAACGTCGATGATGTTACTTCCTCTACACGCAATACAAGTGATGCATGGAGCGGGAGATAGGCAAAGTTTTTTCCATAAGAACATGAAAGAACCCCTCCACCCAGTGTGCCAATGGAATCCCCTGCCTCAGATACAAATTCAACATCCATCTGCGAATTATTCTCTACTCCAAATATATACCGTGGCACCACACTGTAGACCGGAGCAACGCCATCCAATGCATTCAGTTGTCTGCTTTCGATGTTTAACTCAAAAAAGTAACGTCGAGGAAACTTCTCGTGTT
>NW_902516.1:0-933 GCF_000209065.1 Trypanosoma cruzi | reverse complement strand
GCACCGGGGAGCATCGCCGCCACGTCGAACACCACAGCCACGCCGTTCGTGATGTACACGCCGTCCATCAGCGCCGTGTCCACGGCACGGCCAACCGTGATGGCTCTGTCCACCGTGCCGCCCCGCAGTCGCAACACCACCGCATGCACCGCGGGCATCCACGCCGCAGCAGCAACCAGCGCCAACACCAAAAGAAGCGCCGCACGCACAGCCGCAATGGCCCTGCTCCGCACACGGTGCCGGCTGCGCGGACACGCACCCACCGAAGACCGCATCCACCGACCCAGACACGTATCAGCAGGGCTCTCGTGGTGTGTCGCACTCGCCCCGTCAACCATCCCTCCTGTCTATCAAATCCCTTTCCTACAGATGGTAAATCCAGATACACGATTCCGATAGGTCGTTATCCCACTAATTATAAACCTAATACTGCGAGTAATCCCTAACACCTTGAAACGATAGTTGTGCTGGTAAAGCAAAAGTATCTCTAACTGCACGGCCAGAAAAGGAACAAAAGGAAGCAACCACAGTAACCAAACACAGTGGCACGCAGAGGCATCCGGCCACACACAATCCCAAACACAGTACAAACCCCAACAGGAAACCGCGCAGACGCAATCAATTCAGTAGCACCATCACCCTCGCACCGCCCGCGCAGCCCCACACAGCCGCCGTCCCAAGTAAAAGGGTCCCGGCAAAAACAAACATGACCACTGGCGCTGCTGGTGTGACCAATGAGTCGGCACTGCACAAGAAACAGCGAACTCATGCGCGCACGGCATACACAAGAACGAAATGAAGAATGAAGGAGCACGGCGGCAGTACGCAGACACGGGGAAAAAGGATCCACATCAACTGCACAGTCCGATTGGCTCGCAGCCGTACGGATGGTGGTCGCGCCGCCGCCGCACTTTGCGTGTGTGTGTCTGCGCG
>NW_902515.1:0-933 GCF_000209065.1 Trypanosoma cruzi | reverse complement strand
CCGCCCGTCCCAGTGGGACCACCGCCATGTCAACCTTTCCACCGCACTGATCGTAAATCTCCTGAGCCGTGCCTTCGTAGTGCGCCTTCGGATTGCTTGGGTTCCGGTACTGGTCCAGCAACACGTAGCCCTTCTCCTTCTCCAGACGCCGAGCCATGCCAATGAGACTATCCGGGTGGTCCCATGGCAATGCGGTCTCCGTTCGAATCACCTCTGCTCCCAGGGCCTGGAGGGTCACCTCCTTCTCATGTGACATCTTTTTGGGCATGGTGATGATCATGGGGTATTTCTTCACCGCAGCCACCAGACTGAGCCCGATGCCCGTGTTCCCACTTGTCGCCTCAATAATTGTTTGATTGGGGCGCAGTCGGCCACTCGCCTCTGCGTCCAGAATCATTTGCCGAGCAATGCGGTCCTTGACGCTGCCACCGGGGTTGAGGAATTCACACTTTGCAACCACATCGCAGCACACGCCGTGTTTCTTCGGCACGTGATTGAGTCGGATGCAGGGGGTGGAGCCGATGGCGTCGAGGACGGTGTCAAGAATGCATGTTCGCCTGTCGGGCACTTCCTTTTTGTTGTTTACTGCTGAGGGGTTTTGAGCCATGATTTGGACGTCTTCTCTACCAATCGGGAACATAAACAATAACAACAACAGGGTGAAGAGAAAAGGCAAGAGGTGAAAGCAGCCATTTCGTGGCGGTGATGGTGGTTGCCACTCCCCACACCGCCTCATCTCTCCCAAACCTCGACGTGGCGTTCATGCATCCAAAATGTGGAGTATTCGCCCGGGCTGCTGACCAGACACCAGACTTTTCCATAAAAACAAAATGGGACGGGAAGGAAGGGGTGGTGGAGAGACAGTGACTTCGCCGCGTCCTCGTTGTTCGCTCCAATTATATATATATTCGGCTGGCCGCCACCGTGACGTGC
>NW_902514.1:0-933 GCF_000209065.1 Trypanosoma cruzi | reverse complement strand
GTGCACCCCCATCACGTAACATGCCCCGTGCAATAAAAACAATCTTCCCGTTTTCCTTGGCTATCTGAAGTACGTTCAATAACTGAAAGATAAGGTACTCCGAGACCTTCTCCATTGATTTTCTGTCCCTCGATCCTATTGCAGCTTCTGGCCTCTTCGGATCATCCTGCCGAATCTTCCGCGAGCAGGAATGAAGGAGATCGTTACAACTGACCTGCACAATTCCAAGGTAGGAACCAATGTCGTCAAAGTACCGAAGTGCGGAATCCACATGATTCCCAACACGGCATGTCGCGATAAGACTCGCGTAGAACCATTGCTCCTCGGATATCTTCCCTCCCTCAACAGTTGCACCGGCGTTCATTCCAAAACCATCATCACCCTCTCCTCGTGTTGTATCGCGTGGCCTTCGAAGAAATCCCTTCTGGAGACAAAATCGAAAAAAAAGCATTTCCCCCTCGTCGGCAGATGAAGCATACTGCACAAACCGCTGGACAGTGCGTATTGCATCTTGTGTTGTAAGCTCCTTATAAGCATCAGGATACACTAATTCCATATACTCATCATAAATGTAAGAGGCATCCTTAAGGGCCTGCTTGTACTCTGCATCCTGTTGTCGTCCGTGAATTGAGGCTACGCAAATGCAGCGCCAAAACGCACGAACCAGGGAGAAGGCACTCATCACTTCCCAACCGAGGGATGGTACCTGCTGTAGGTGTTTTACGCAGTAAGAAGCTAAACGAATCAGGTCAGAAGTACTACAAAGGGCGTACGCACTGTCTACGACAAAGTCTGGGACGGCAAAGTCACCAACCTTCGTGTCATTGTTTTCCGTCACAGAACCGATCGTCGTAAGGTTTGCACGAGCAAAGTATACATCTAAGCAGAGCTTGTGTAGCTTAGCGACATGCGCCAGATGGGCATACTCACGGA
>NW_902513.1:0-933 GCF_000209065.1 Trypanosoma cruzi | reverse complement strand
CGCAGTTTCTTAGCCTGATGGTCTTGAGAGTGACGGAGGAGATTTAAAGGGTACATTACGTTATGAAACGCCAGTACCACACACCCCCCCAGGCCCAGAAGCACCAGGAATAAGTGTCCAACAATAAGAAAACCTCCCCTCATCTTTTGAAGGCCTCCTTTCAGGAGCCGGAGATGTTGCCGATGAGGAAGAAAAAGCAATAAAAGAAGTTGCTAATGATGTTGGAAAGAGAAGGAGGGTGATGGAACAGGAGAAGGGGTAAAAAAGCCTGAGGACGGACTGATCACAGTGAAGGACCCGCAGTCGCGTGAGAATGAGGGTTTACAGTCGCAATCGTTGAGTGGAACTCATGGAGTTGAAACGATAAATTCATCAAAAGGCAGTTTGCCAGTTGGTGAGGATCAACGAAATTTGTCGAGTTCTGTGTAGCCTCCATTGCCCAACAACTCACCGCATGCAAATCCATCATCCACATCTGCAGCTGGCCGTGTTGACGCGAAAAGCCACGAAAACAACATTGGCACGAAGAATTCTCAACAGTCTGTCGTGGGAGACATTCAGCAGAATAAGGACACCGGCAAAAAGCTGTCGCTTCAACGGGTAGAGGGGAAGGTTCACGATTGCCACTCACGACGGTTGAAGAAATGAGTGTTGTAACGACGAAGGGCGACAGCGGCAGCAGCACCGCGGCAGCTACGGCCATGCAGTCTGACACTGGCACAGAAGGCGCTCCGGCCACCAATCATCCGAACCGACCCTCCACTGAAGGCGCCACACCACCCGGAACGAATTCCGATGGTGAAGCTGCATCAGCCAACAAATATGATACGGTCTCTCAGACTGCGGGATCCACAGCAGCGCCAACCACAAACGCCAAAGCCGATGACACGACGAAGCCTGGCGACAGTGACGGCAGCACCGCGTCTCGCACAC
>NW_902512.1:0-933 GCF_000209065.1 Trypanosoma cruzi | reverse complement strand
GCCGAGTGCAGTACCCTTGTGGGCAAGAGCTCGCGAAATTCCTCCAAGCAGCGGATAGTTCAGGGTTGTTTGGTGTCCAGTGCATGAACACGCAAACAGATATTGACAGACAGTGCCTCTGACCCCCACCATTCACAATCGGAAACAAAAATTTAGACCACGACGTGTGATGTAGCAGCCGCTCGAAAACGATCAGCCGAGTGCAGCACCCGTGTGGGCAAGAGCTCGCGAAATTCCCCCAAGCAGCGGATAATTCAGGGTTGTTTGGTGTCCAGTGTATGAACACGCACACAGATATTGACAGAGAGTACCTCTGACCCCCACCATTCACAATCGGAAACAAAAATTTAGACCACGACGTGTGATGTAGCAGCCGCTCGAAAACGATCAGCCGAGTGCAGTACCCTTGTGGGCAAGAGCTCGCGAAATTCCTCCAAGCAGCGGATAGTTCAGGGTTGTTTGGTGTCCAGTGCATGAACACGCAAACAGATATTGACAGACAGTGCCTCTGACCCCCACCATTCATAATTGGAAACAAAAATTTAGACCACGACGTGTGATGCAGCAGCCGCTCGAAAACGATCAGCCGAGTGCAGTACCCGTGTGGGCAAGAGCTCGCGAAATTCCCCCAAGCAGCGGATAATTCAGGGTTGTTTGGTGTCCAGTGTATGAACACGCACACAGATATTGACAGAGAGTACCTCTGACCCCCACCATTCACAATCGGAAACAAAAATTTAGACCACGACGTGTGATGTAGCAGCCGCTCGAAAACGATCAGCCGAGTGCAGTACCCGTGTGGGCAAGAGCTCGCGAAATTCCCCCAAGCAGCGGATAATTCAGGGTTGTTTGGTGTCCAGTGTGTGAACACGCACACAGATATTGACAGAGAGTACCTCTGACCCCCACCATTCATAATTGGAAACAAAAATT
>NW_902511.1:0-933 GCF_000209065.1 Trypanosoma cruzi | reverse complement strand
GGTTGAAATTCGTTGGTGTCAGAGAAAAGGCTAACGGTGGCCTCATTCCAGCTTTTCCAATGCGCGCGAAGAGAGAGCACCGTCTCATCCAAAATGCCCTCAAGTACCTTCAAACGACTTTCCACCTCCATAAAACGTTCAGTTGTCGTTTCCAGCAAACGATGTTTCTCCCGAACCTCCTCAAGAATACTTTCATGACGGCTTTTAACGACCTGTTCAACGTGATACAGTTCCTCAATCTCCCTTGTTAATCCATCGTGCTTTAAAAGTTTTTCTCGCAGTGTTACCTCGTGCGCGTAGCGTCGCCAACTCCTGACAAATCCAGGAACCACTCTCAACGCTGCACCCCTGGCAGCCAACCGTTGAAAGCACCTCTTTTTTGCATGGACATGCAGGCAAAGACCACACCAGGCCCTAAAACACATCTTCAACCACAACTTGTCAAGCTTGCAAACAACTCGCGTCATGACTTCTTCTTCCAATGCAACTTTGCGCTGTAAAATGGAAGATAAATGAACATGGTAATTAAATTTCCGTCGGATACACGCGAAACACTCCGCATAGGGCCGCCTTTGAAGTACTTCTCCATGGGGAAAAGCATAGGTTCTCGCAAACATTATCGCAGGAAGGACCTCGTGCAACGCCTTCTCTAGCAGATCGCCATACGTTCCCAGGCAGAAAGCACAGCGATGAAGAACGGGTAACACCGTGGCCAATTGGAGATCTTCCGTAATACTTTCATTGGTTCCATACTCATTCATCTGCTGCAACAGAATTTCGGCAGCCACAAAAGGACTTCGATGAGAATCCAGCACTTGATTAACATGGTTCGCCCACCACTTGATCTTTACTTGTGTTGCCTCGTCTTTGTCTACACCATCAAATGGATCAAAGGCAGCGCTACGCTCTGAATCCGCGTTGGGGCACGCCATC
>NW_902510.1:0-933 GCF_000209065.1 Trypanosoma cruzi | reverse complement strand
GTCATGTAACCCTTGTCCCCAGAAACGGCGCCCTCAAACTTTTTGTACACCAGAAAGCGGGCTGTGCGCCGCATTTTTTAAGGCCTCGAACCCACCACACACCTGATAAATAAAAAAAAACAAAATTAATACATAAAATCATAAAGAACACGTCAAAAAGAAAAAGCAAATATCTTTAGGTTTCAACATCAACACATCCCAATAGAAACGCAAAACAAAAGAAAAATCATACACACAAAAAAAATATATATATATATATATATAGAAAGCACAAAGAAATAAAATACAAAAGGAAAACACAACAGTTGCGTACATATTCGTTGGTTTGTGCAGTAAAGCAAGAAGGCAAGAGAAATTGGACACCCACACCCCCCCAAAAAAAAAAAAAAACAAAGACATACGCCCAGCAACTCACCCCACCCTGAAGTACCTCGTATCCGACCTTTTATTTTTTTTTTTTTTTTTTTTTTGGTATACTCTTCACTTTCCCCCTCTCTCTCTTTCTTTTTTTTTTTTTTTTTTTTGCTTTTGCTTTTCTTTGTTTTTTGTGGCTATACATATAAATGACGGTTTTCCCGAGTCCCCACTGCTTTTTCCCATCGGAATCCGCGCTTAACCCCACGTCAACGGTCGGATCAGGCGGAGCAGCTGAAAAACACATCGCCGCAAAAGAAAATTGGTGTGGTGAACAGCCTGTAGGCGTACTTCCTCGCCCTTTTCATGCAAGAGAAGTGTGTAGAGGTTAAAGTGGGACTCATGCCCCTCAAGAATGTGCAGGTCAGGAACCTCGTCTGACTCCCTAATAGCGGCAAAGGCACAACATTGGGTCTGGTACCGCACGCTATGCCAATCCGAGTCCTCGTCCAACTGAACCTCCAGCCGTTCATCGTTGTCAAGGGCACGGGACTGCTTGAGACACGAAACAAAGCCAAA
>NW_902509.1:0-933 GCF_000209065.1 Trypanosoma cruzi | reverse complement strand
CCGCTCGAAAACGATCAGCCGAGTGCAGCACCCGTGTGGCAAGAGCTCGCGAAATTCCCCCAAGCAGCGGATAATTCAGGGTTGTTTGGCGTCCAGTGTGTGAACACGCAAACAGATAGTAACAGAGAGTGCCTCTGACCCCCATCATTCGTAATTGGAAACAAAAATTTAGACCACGACGTGTGATGCAGCAGCCGCTCGAAAACGATCAGCCGAGTGCAGCACCCGTGTGGGCAAGAGCTCGCGAAATTCCTCCAAGCAGCGGATAATTCAGGGTTGTTTGGTGTCCAGTGTGTGAACACGCACACAGATATTGACAGAGAGTACCTCTGACCCCCACCATTCATAATTGGAAACAAAAATTTAGACCACAACGTGTGATGCAGCAGCCGCTCGAAAACGATCAGCCGAGTGCAGCACCCGTGTGGGCAAGAGCTCGCGAAATTCCCCCAAGCAGCGGATAATTCAGGGTTGTTTGGTGTCCAGTATGTGAACACGCACACAGATATTGACAGAGAGTACCTCTGACCCCCACCATTCATAATTGGAAACAAAAATTTAGACCACGACGTGTGATGCAGCAGCCGCTCGAAAACGATCAGCCGAGTGCAGCACCCGTGTGGGCAAGAGCTCGCGAAATTCCCCCAAGCAGCGGATAATTCAGGGTTGTTTGGTGTCCAGTGTGTGAACACGCAAACAGATATTGACAGAGAGTGCCTCTGACCCCCACCATTCATAATTGGAAACAAAAATTTAGACCACGACGTGTGATGCAGCAGCCGCTCGAAAACGATCAGCCGAGTGCAGCACCCGTGTGGGCAAGAGCTCGCGAAATTCCCCCAAGCAGCGGATAATTCAGGGTTGTTTGGTGTCCAGTGTGTGAACACGCAAACAGATAGTAACAGAGAGTGCCTCTGACCCCCATCATTCATA
>NW_902508.1:0-933 GCF_000209065.1 Trypanosoma cruzi | reverse complement strand
CAACCAATTTTGCAGCTCACACTGGAAGAACGGTCAGCGGGCTCAGGGCGTCTGAGCGGGTGTCACCAGCCATGGGCTGCTACGGCGGTGCGGGTGGTCGGTACGACGACGCAACGGTGGTGCCTGAGGCGTACGACGATGACGTCATTTCGTGGGGCTTCCGCGCCTCTTCGTCGCTCTCCTCGTCATCGCGCAGCAGCGCCTCCAGTCCGCCACGCCGCGGCTCGCGCAGCTCCTGCCAGTGGCGGTCCTCCGCGTACCACACAACCATGCTGTACACAGCGATCGCAAGCAGCACAGTGGTCAGCAGCAGCACAATCGCCACGTACGCCCTCGCACCGCCGTCGCTCGGCGCAAGGTGGTTGGCCGCGCTCACCAGGCACAGCACCGCAAGGAGCACAAAGCTCGCCGCGTGCATCACCGTCAGGAAGGCCGAGCGCATCATGTTCGTGAAGGCAACCACGCCCGCACCCGCAAGCAGCACAGCCGCCATGCAGAAGTACTGGACGTGGCAGCCTCCCACGGGCGGATGCACAGCCGCAATCAGGCACACCACACACAGCACCGACAGCTGGAACACGCACCAGTACACGTGGCTGCCCCTCATGTTCGTCAGCATGCCGCCGTACATCCGCTGCTGCGCCGCGGGGTGCCAATACCCGACGGGGTACAGCAGGCGCTCGTGCAGCGGCTTCCTCGAAAACTGCCAGTACTTCGTGAAGCTCGCGCCCGTGTGGCGGGCAATGAAGTAGCACACGCCAGCAGGGAACGCCACACCGTACAGCACGCCAACGACACCAACCACGCGGTGCTGCACGCGGGCACCGGGCATCGCCAGTGCAAACACAGAGCAAAAGAAAATGCCGAGGTGCATCGCGTGCGCCACGACGTACGTCAGGCTCGGGAAGCGCATCGTCGCCCACGCACTCGCAG
>NW_902507.1:0-933 GCF_000209065.1 Trypanosoma cruzi | reverse complement strand
GCCGCCGCGTACAAAAAGCGTGACGCCATAACCTCCATTTCCGCGATGGTTGAAGAATTGAGCGACGGCACGGCGCGTACAGACCGGACAAACCTTTCACTCAGGGATACCGCCCGGTGAGTGTGATCAAACTGCACCCCAGGAAGGTGTACTGCATAGCGCCCGATTCGCGTTCCTCCCTATCGTGGCGTGACGCCTGTCCGCATTACGAAGCACTTGGGCTTCCCACAATGTCGCACCGCTTCTCAACCCTGCAATGCGTATATATATATATATTTTATTTCTTCTCTTACCAGTCGTAGTAACTACACCTCAATTGTGCAGCCCCGGTAAGCGTACGAAGGAATTCAGTAGCAAGGATAACCTTACTCCGCGGGCAGCCACTATAGAATGGCTCCAACGTCTGCCCTTCCAATGCGTATATTTTTCTTTTTTTTTTTTTTTTTCTACTCTTACCAGCGCGTCTAGCTATACAATGCCATCTGAGTGCCGAAGAGGTGGTCGAGCAACGACAAAAGTTTCCTGCTATGAAGCAACTGCCATTGAGAGAGCTTTCCGAGGCGAAGGCCCCGCTCAATGCCCAGCCGTTGACGCACAGCCAAGGTGCCTGGACATTCTTGAAGCAGATGGTAAAAGGTTTCCTGCGGGCCGATTGGCGTGCTTGTGGAAGCTGGCTGATCCTGCGGCAGCAGAGATCGCCTCCTGGCAGTGCTGTTCCGATGCCGTGTGGCGTCTGGGTCGTGTGCGCAGCGACTTCTGTGCTGTGCGGTGCTTCTCCGTGTGGGGAAAACCATGTCACAGAAATCACATTTGAGCTCGGGAAGCGGTGGAGGATGTTCCGGACGGAATGACCGACAGTGACTGACGAGACCCGAGAATCCCGTCAATGTGGAATCACAGTGCGGACACTTCTCCTTCCGACGGCGTGTGAGG
>NW_902506.1:0-933 GCF_000209065.1 Trypanosoma cruzi | reverse complement strand
CAGCACCCTTGTGGGCAAGATCTCGCGACATTCCTCCAAGCAGCGGATAGTTCCGGGTTGTTTGGCGTTCAGTGTGTGAACACGCAAACAGACATTGAAAGAGAGTGTCTCTGACCACCACCATTCATAATTCGAAACAAAAATTTAGACCACAACGTGTGGTGCAGCAGCCGCTCGAAAACGATCCGCCGACTGCAGCACCCCTGTGGGCAAGATCTCGCGAAATTCCTCCAAGCAGCGGATAGTTCAGGGTTGTTTGGCGTTCAGTGTGTGAACACGCAAACAGACATTGAAAGAGAGTGTCTCTGACCACCACCATTCATAATTCGAAACAAAAACATAGACCACAGCGTGTGGTGCAGCAGCCGCTCGAAAACGATTATCCGAGTGCAGCACCCTTGTGGGCAAGATCTCGCGAAATTCCTCCAAGCAGCGGATAGTTCCGGGTTGTTTGGTGTTCAGTGTGTGAACACGCAAACAGACATTGAAAGAGAGTGCCTCTGACCACCACCATTCATAATTCGAAACAAAAATTTAGACCACAGCGTGTGGTGCAGCAGCCGCTCGAAAACGATCCGCCGAGTACAGCACCGTTGTGGGCAAGATCTCGCGAAATTCCTCCAAGCAGCGGATAGTTCCGGGTTGTTTGGAGTTCAGTGTGTGAACACGCAAACAGACATTGAAAGAGAGTGTCTCTGACCACCACCATTCATAATTCGAAACAAAAATTTAGACCACAGCGTGTGGTGCAGCAGCCGCTCGAAAACGATTATCCGAGTGCAGCACCCCTGTGGGCAGGATCTCGCGAAATTCCTCCAAGCAGCGGATAGTTCCGGGTTGTTTGGCGTCCAGTGTGTGAACACGCAAACAGACATTGAAAGAGAGTGTCTCTGACCACCACCATTCATAATTCGAAACAAAAATTTAGACCAC
>NW_902505.1:0-933 GCF_000209065.1 Trypanosoma cruzi | reverse complement strand
GTTTCGAATTATGAATGGCGGGAGTCAGAGGCACTCTCTTTCAATGTATGTTTGCGTGTGCACACACTGGACACCAAACAACCCTGAACTATCCGCTGCTTGGAGGAATTTCGCGAGCTCCTGCCCACAAGGGTGCTGCACTCGGCGGATCGTTTTCGAGCGGCTGCTGCACCACACGCTGTGGTCTAAATTTTTGTTTTGAATTATGAATGGCGGGAGTCAGAGACACTCTCTTTCAATGTATGTTTGCGTGTGCACACACTGGACACCAAACAACCCTGAATTATCCGCTGCTTGGAGGAATTTCGCGAGCTCTTGCCCACAATGGTGCTGCACTCGGCGGATCGTTTTCGAGCGGCTGCTGCACCACACGCTGTGGTCTAAATTTTTGTTTTGAATTATGAATGGCGGGAGTCAGAGACACTCTCTTTCAATGTATGTTTGCGTGTTCACACACTGGACACCAAACAACCCTGAATTATCCGCTGCTTGGAGGAATTTCGCGAGCTCCTGCCCACAATGGTGCTGCACTCGGCGGATCGTTTTCGAGCGGCTGCTGCACCACACGTTGTGGTCTATGTTTTTGTTTCGAATTATGAATGGCGGGAGTCAGAGGCACTCTCTTTCAATGTATGTTTGCGTGTGCACACACTGGACACCAAACAACCCTGAACTATCCGCTGCTTGGAGGAATTTCGCGAGCTCCTGCCCACAAGGGTGCTGCACTCGGCGGATCGTTTTCGAGTGGCTGCTGCACCACACGCTGTGGTCTAAATTTTTGTTTCGAATTATGAATGGCGGGAGTCAGAGGCACTCTCTTTCAATGTATGTTTGCGTGTGCACACACTGGACACCAAACAACCCTGAACTATCCGCTGCTTGGAGGAATTCGCGAGCTCCTGCCCACAATGGTGCTGCACTCGGCGGATCGTT
>NW_902504.1:0-933 GCF_000209065.1 Trypanosoma cruzi | reverse complement strand
GTACGGTGCACGCCTGGCTGCTGCTCTCTCGTCTTGTGTGGTTTGCCCTCCGTGTGTGTCTGCCGCACCTCTCTTCTCCTCTGTTGCTCTCCATTTTCCTCACTGTGCAGATCAGCTCCACACCACTGAACGACCACACTCACGATGATGATGACGTGCCGTCTGCTGTGCGCCCTGCTGGTGCTCGCCTTGTGCTGCTGCCCGTCCGTGTGTGTGCCAGCGAGTGCTAATGATAAGAACAATTCTACCACCACCACTACGACCACAACGACGACGACCACAACGACTACCACCACGACTACCACTACGACGACAACAACTACAACGACTACGACCACGACTACCACTACACAAGCACCAACTGCGACCACGACTACCACTACACAAGCACCAACTGCGACCACCACTACCACGGAGGCGCCAAGCATTACGACTACAGAGGCGCCAACTACGAGGACCACCCGCGCACCGCCACTTCTTCGCAAAATTGACGGCAGTCCCAGCAGCCCTGCGTGGGTTTATGCCCCGCTGGTGCTCGCGGTGTCCGTGCTGGCTTACAGCAGTCTGTGCTGAGGGGAAGTGTGGGCTGTGAGTGCCGGCACACAACTGCAGTGATTGGTGCTCCTCTTTATCAATCCGACATACCATGTAATATAAAATGGTGATTGTTTTTTGCTTTTTTTGCTTCTGCTGCCGTGCTGTGTGCTCTGCGTTGTTCCCACATCCGTCACGTTGGACGCATCAGACACACTCATATGCATGCGCACTTGGGCCTTGGGTGTTTTTTTAATCTTCTTTTTTCATTTATTGTTTAACTCTTGTTTTGCGGGACTGTGTGCGTGTTTTGGTTTGGTACTGATTCATCTGCGTAATGTTTTGTGCGTGCTGCTGCTGCTGCTGGCGTTTGGTTTTGTGCGGTGGCTGTGTGTGGTG
>NW_902503.1:0-933 GCF_000209065.1 Trypanosoma cruzi | reverse complement strand
GACCATCTTGCGCAGCGACAGGCAACTTCTGTGCATGGAGTTTCTGAAGTTATCCTCCTGCACCGCATATGAGCGTCTGAAGCTTGAACGCAAACTGTACGCCCTTGACGCAAGGAGGGAATGGCATTTTCGAGAAAGCGAAAAGCCCGACAGGTCTATTGGCATTTTTTCCTGTCCGCTTATTTTTAACGCGAGTGATGACAACTCTGAGAATCATAACCCGTCTTCCTTGGGTGATGAGGAGGAAGAGTGGGCGCTGTTGCGAATTCGTGTCCTGCGGCCTACGCCACGGAGTACGTCTCTACTTGGGACCTGCACGCCGTCTAGCGATGGCAACCGATGTGACCAAATCATGAGCCGTCGTGTTGATTCCATTTACACTCCAAGTGAGTACCTGACCATTTGTGACAACATTAACCATGGAGACTTCACCTGGTCTCGCATGGTTGTTCAGGACTGTACGGCTGATGAGGATGGACTGTTGCTTTTTGCCTTACTACAAACATTGCGCCGTGCCAAACGTCGACCGATACGCCACTCCTCAGGAAATGAGCCCCAAACCTCTTATCACCTCATATTACGCCGCTTTCGTGGCACCCTGCTTGCCATCTGTCGCTACGAGGCGGAACAAATACTTAAAGCCACCCTACATATGCGCCGCATTCTTGACGACTTTTTTATTTTTAATGATCTTTCTTGGACCAGGTCCGGCGACGCCGCAGGGCTGGTGCCATTGCTACAGACACGTTATTTCATTGCCCCCGAGTTGTGTCACCGTGGACGTGTTGGACTCATCGTAGTTGACCCAGTGCGTGTGCTGGTTGTGGTGGGGAAGGAGTGTGTCACGCGAGACGATCCGCAATGGGATGAAGTGTACACAAAGGCGTTGGAGACAGGCCGCCCGCCGCAGGGAAGTGGAATGAACCCTCAGCC
>NW_902502.1:0-933 GCF_000209065.1 Trypanosoma cruzi | reverse complement strand
CGCTTGTCTCCCTTGTCACTCCTGATGTCGTGTTGTACCGGACTGTATTTTCATGGAGTTGTGTGCGAGGAGCTTAACGCCTATTTCATGCAATGGAAGAGGGATCCAGCGAGCCGCCTACTGTTAGTGGTGAATTGCAGCTCGGCCTTAACGTGGATTTACATGCACGGAGCGATACAGTTTGCAGGAGCAGGGCGGTGGCGGAGCAGTAGCAGGGACCCGTGCTTCCAGGAACGCCTTTGAGCGGGTTGTGTATTGAGGCGCGACCCCTTTCTCTGATTTCGGCCTGCCCTGCTGTGTCGAGCGCACAGTGTGATCGATGTCTCTTTATCGGTGGAGGTGACGGACAGAGTCATCGCAGTCACGTTCCACACTTATCCTTTAGCGCACCACCGCCATGGCTGGATTCCTCAGATGTGCACGTGGAACGTGGGGAACTTGGATGACGCGGCGTTGGGATTTGTTGCCCGTGACGGCCCGCACGTTTTGTGTGTGCAGGAGGTGTGACGGCCGCTTCCGGCCATTTGCACATCCCTTCACGGCGCGGCTCTTGATTTACTTGGCAAACCCCATTTCACAGGCAAGGAAAAGTGCTGCATATTGGCCATGCTGGTACGAGGGATGCCTACACGAGCACGTTGGTCATTTTAAGAACTTCCATCCGGCCGTGCGGAATTCATGCACCAAAGCAGACACGGAGCGGTGCGCTGTTGGCACAGAGAGTACGATATACACCGAGACTTCATCCACGGCGGCGTGCGTGTATGCACCTTTTTGCTGAACCGTGGAAGCACGCGAGCACATGTCGACGGTTCTGGATCCCCTGGTGACTCGCATTTTGGACGTGTCCAGGAACGGAGCTTGTGATGCATAAGCCAAGAAGGCATTCGACCACTCACAGCTCACTGACACATGGAGCACCGGCATGGTCGC
>NW_902501.1:0-933 GCF_000209065.1 Trypanosoma cruzi | reverse complement strand
GAAACAAAAAATTGGACCACAACGTGTGCTGCAGCAGCCGCTCGAAATCGATCAGCCGAGTGCAGCACCCGTGTGGGCAAGAGCTCGCGAAATTCCTCCAAGCAGCGGATAGTTCAGGGTTGTTTGGTGTCCAGTGTGTGAACACGCAAACAGATAGTGACAGAGAGTGCCTCTGACTCCCACCATTCACAATCGGAAACAAAAATTTGGACCACAACGTGTGCTGCAGCAGCCGCTCGAAATCGATCAGCCGAGTGCAGCACCCGTGTGGGCAAGAGCTCGCGAAATTCCTCCAAGCAGCGGATAGTTCAGAGTTGTTTGGTGTCCAGTGTGTGAACACGCAAACAGATAGTGACAGAGAGTGTCTCTGACTCCCACCATTCACAATCGGAAACAAAAATTTGGACCACAACGTGTGCTGCAGCGGCCGCTCGAAATCGATCAGCCGAGTGCAGCACCCGTGTGGGCAAGAGCTCGCGAAATTCCTCCAAGCAGCGGATAGTTCAGGGTTCCTTGGTGTCCAGTGTGTGAACACGCAAACAGATATTGACGGAGAGTGCCTCTGACTCCCACCATTCACAATCGGAAACAAAAATTTGGACCACAACGTGTGCTGCAGCAGCCGCTCGAAATCGATCAGCCGAGTGCAGCACCCGTGTGGGCAAGAGCTCGCGAAATTCCTCCAAGCAGCGGATAGTTCAGGGTTGTTTGGTGTCCAGTGTGTGAACACGCAAACAGATAGTGACAGAGAGTGCCTCTGACTCCCACCATTCACAATCGGAAACAAAAATTTGGACCACAACGTGTGCTGCAGCAGCCGCTCGAAATCGATCAGCCGAGTGCAGCACCCGTGTGGGCAAGAGCTCGCGAAATTCCTCCAAGCAGCGGATAATTCAGGGTTGTTTGGTGTCCAGTGTAGTGGACACGCAAACA
>NW_902500.1:0-933 GCF_000209065.1 Trypanosoma cruzi | reverse complement strand
CCAAACAACCCTGAATTATCCGCTGCTTGGAGGAATTTCGCGAGCTCTTGCCCACACGGGTGCTGCACTCGGCTGATCGTTTTCGAGCGGCTGCTGCATCACACGTTGTGGTCTAAATTTTTGTTTCCAATTATGAATGATGGGGGTCAGAGGCACTCTCTGTCACTATCTGTTTGCGTGTTCACACACTGGACACCAAACAACCCTGAATTATCCGCTGCTTGGAGGAATTTCGCGAGCTCTTGCCCACACGGGTGCTGCACTCGGCTGATCGTTTTCGAGCGGCTGCTGCATCACACGTTGTGGTCTAAATTTTTGTTTCCAATTATGAATGATGGGGGTCAGAGGCACTCTCTGTCACTATCTGTTTGCGTGTTCACACACTGGACACCAAACAACCCTGAATTATCCGCTGCTTGGAGGAATTTCGCGAGCTCTTGCCCACACGGGTGCTGCACTCGGCTGATCGTTTTCGAGCGGCTGCTGCATCACACGTTGTGGTCTAAATTTTTGTTTCCAATTATGAATGATGGGGGTCAGAGGCACTCTCTGTCACTATCTGTTTGCGTGTTCACACACTGGACACCAAACCACCCTGAATTATCCGCTGCTTGGGGGAATTTCGCGAGCTCTTGCCCACACGGGTGCTGCACTCGGCTGATCGTTTTCGAGCGGCTGCTGCATCACACGTCGTGGTCTAAATTTTTGTTTCCAATTATGAATGATGGGAGTCAGAGGCACTCTCTGTCACTATCTGTTTGCGTGTTCACACACTGGACACCAAACAACCCTGAATTATCCGCTGCTTGGAGGAATTTCGCGAGCTCTTGCCCACACGGGTGCTGCACTCGGCTGATCGTTTTCGAGCGGCTGCTGCATCACACGTCGTGGTCTAAATTTTTGTTTTCAATTATGAATGGTGGGAGTCAGAGG
>NW_902499.1:0-933 GCF_000209065.1 Trypanosoma cruzi | reverse complement strand
TTTCATTGCGTGATTTTCCTCGCCGAAAGGCGTTCTGTGGATTGCCGTTCTCGCTAATGTATATCATATATATATGCATATACATTGCGTGGAGCGGAGGTGGACAACAAACCGTTTGTTTTCTATTCACCACTGCATGATCAAAGTAATCGTGAAGGCTCAGTCTCTGTGGTGTTGTTTACTTCTGCTGTCGTCAGCGTGTGTTAAATTTAACATCGTGACGATGCGCATGAACCCCAAGTTCCATGCAGCCCGTCTGTCAGATATTCTTTTCGTCTGTCTTTCTTTTTATTTCTCTCTACTTCCATTTCTACTGGGCCCATTCCTTTCTGCATGATGAGAAAGTTGTCTCTTCGGCCTCGTTTTGCTGTTTCTCTTCCCTTCACTTTTTTCCTTCCCGTCTTCTCGTCCTCAATGGTACCCGCACCAAAGCCCATAGCCTCCGTGTCTGTCTGGCTGGTGCGTGACGAGAAATGCGTTTGCTCCCGCCGGTCGTGCGTACGTCTGTAAACGGAAACGGTCACGATGATGCGTCTATGGCACGTGGTCGCTTTGCGGCTGCGCGGGGCAATGCGGATGCTGCACGCCCCTCCCGCTCACCCTGTGTTGGGGTGGATGCGAGGCTTGACGCCCTGCCGCCGTGCAACGCCTCGCGCAAGACGTCGGTGGATGGAGCGCGCTGCGGGGATCGCCGCTCCGCCTGGACCACCACGCGCGCCCTGACGGCGCCAAGTTCCTCCCGCAGCTCCTGATTTGTCCGCTTCAGCTCATGCACCTTCTGCTCGAGGTGCGTGCTCCTGCGTGCCGTGTTCTCCAGCCGCTGTGTGGCGACTGTTACCTGGTCCTCGAACTGGTCGAGCTGCGCCTCATTGCGCCCAAGCTCCTCCTGCAGACGATGCATCTCCGTCTCCTTCTGCCTCAGCGTGTGCTCCA
>NW_902498.1:0-933 GCF_000209065.1 Trypanosoma cruzi | reverse complement strand
TCCACCGACACGCACAGCCCCAGCGCCGTCTGCACCAACAGCCCGTCCACGTACAGCGCTCCGCGCGACGACAGCGCCACGCCGCCAACAACCAACACGCCAACAGCGTCACGGAACACAGCCGCCACATGCGCGCGCGCAATGGTCAGCACGCTCCCAGTCAGATTCACGTTGTGCACCACGAGGCATGCGGACGCGTCGCCAAGGCCGTAGGCGCCGCGGTACGCAACACGCGCCTCTGCAATCAGCACCGAGTCCACCACAGTGACGCGCGAGCCCGGCGGAAATCGGTTCGCCACCACCACGCCGCCGCCGGAACGCGACTCAAGCCCGCTGATCAACACATCAACGTGCTCGCCAGCAGTCGGGTCGGACCGCCACCCAACAACGTACAGGCTCGCTCCGTCCACAAACAGGCAGTTCACCAGCGTCACGTTGCGCACGCTCCCCGACATCGACTCCACGTCCACCACGACGTCCGCCGCAAAGGTCACACCAACGTAGCACGCCACCGACGTCCCGAAACTGACGTTCACCTCCACACCCACACGCACGTCCCGCACGCACAAGTCGGCGCCGTCGGTGCCCGGTGGCTCGGGGACAGCAACGGGCAGGCACGCATCGCCGTGGCCGCCCTCAGCGCAGGCGCAGGCGCAGCCTTCACTCGAGGCCGTCGTCGTGTACGCAGGGAAGCACGACGCCGCGAGGGTGCATGGATCGCTGCAGGTCAAAATGGCGGCATTGTACACAGAAGGGATGGCGTAGTTCGCTTCCTCCTCGCCGTTCACGGTGTTGCACGCGGCCACAATCGCTCCGTTCGTGAGATCGCGGGAACTTTGAGGTATCAGCAGCATTGTCGGCGAGACCGTGCTGGACACGAATCGATTGCCGGACACAGACACCGTGGAGTCGCGGAGATTCACTTTGGGATAA
>NW_902497.1:0-933 GCF_000209065.1 Trypanosoma cruzi | reverse complement strand
TTTTGCTTAGCGCCGGCATGGTGGAGTACCACGAGTGGCATCTCCATGAGCCACTCCTGCAGAACTACGAGGGCTGGCGCATTCTAGACAACCCACGCTACGAGAGTAAGTCTGAAGCGTACATCTACGACTTTATTGGTAGTGTCCGCCACCTTGACCCCATCATTGACGATCCACGGCTCACACACAAACAACGCGTTTGCCGACTTTACCGGTGGGCACTTAAAGAGCTACAGATGTGGCTTGTGCAGCTGAATGCACACAAGTTTAATCTTGCCTACAAGGTAGTGCGCCGGCGATTTGAAATGTATCGCTACGTCACGGATCCTGCCATGTGTGACATGATGGTGCGTGAAACTCAGAAGTACTTGCGTGAAAACGCGAATTTCTACTTTCTCCGTCGCAACAATACCTCGCCGTGGTCGACGCATACCCTTGCGAACCCCATGTTTCACCCCGACGGGTCGCAGGTGTACGACCACTGGACACACCCGGAGGTGATGTGGTATGACGACGCAAAGCTGCATCGTTGGACGGGTCACCACCCAATGTACGCCGGGGCAGGAGAGATGTCCGATCGCTTTGGAGACATGGATGTCTCGCCACATCTTCGTATTTTTACTATCGCCATCTTTGGTTGCATTTCACTTTGGTCCATTTGTAGTTTCCTTGCTGTATTTGATCGCGATGTTGACCCACACTTTGAGAAGTGGTGTGAGTCGTTTGACGACAATCTGAAGGGTGCTCTCTACGCGGCGGAGCGGAACTCACGTAGCAGGACCTCGATGTTGGGGTGGGACTGGGACCGCATCATGGGAAAAGTACAGCATCAGAGTGGCTATCATTTGTACAACGTGCAAAGATTTCAGTAAGGGTTGCTAATGGATGGTGTAGAGATGGTGTGCAGTTGTATTTCTCGTTGTATTGAATGTA
>NW_902496.1:0-933 GCF_000209065.1 Trypanosoma cruzi | reverse complement strand
CCAGGTATCAACAGGACTGTCGTGGTGTGTCGCACTCGTCTCGTCGACCGTGCCTCCTGCTCCGCAAATCCCTTCCTACAGATGCCAAATACAGTGACCCGATTCCGCCAGATAGTTATCCCACTACTACTTCTACTAATAATACTACTACTACTGCTGCGAGTAATTACTAAAACCTTGAAACGCTAGTTGTGGTGGTCAAGCCACAGTATCTCTATCTGCACGGTAAAACAAGGAAGAGGCAGCAACAACAGTAGCCAGACACAGTAGCACGCAGCGGCATCCGGCCACATATATTCCACATCACAGCCAGCGACACAAAGACGCGCAGACACAGTCAGCCCAGTGATGCCATCGGCCTCCCACCGCCCGCGCAGCCCCGCACAACCGCCGTGCAGAGTGGCGGGACCCCGGCCAAGGGGCAAATGACCATTGGCACCGCCCTCCTCGCCAAATGCCTCCAACACATGACGACCCCGATGCCGTGGACAACACGCAAAAGCCGAGGCAGATACACGTGGCATTGTTGCAACCGCCAGCCATCGAGCGCGTCCGTGAACGTGGTGGTGGTGGCGCGGAAGAGGGGTGGTGAGTGCGTCAGTTGCCAGTAGTCAAGGCGTCGTTTCTCGCTCACGTGGGTCGGCATTGCAGAACAAAGAGCGGCATCATGCGCGCACGGCATGCACAAGGGCAAAAGGGAGGAACAAAGAAGCACGGTGGCGGCACTCAGCCACGGGGGACAAGGGTCCACATCGACTCTGCGGTCGGTTGACCTTCAGACGTCCGGTTTGTAATCACGCCGCCGCGCAGTTCGTGTGTCTGCAGGAGACTGGGGGATGGAGGGAGGGAAGAGAGAGGCGGTGCGGCCCGCATCGGTCCCGGTTGGGTGTGACAACGGTGAGGTCATCTTCGTCAGGTCGCCGGCAGCAAAGA
>NW_902495.1:0-933 GCF_000209065.1 Trypanosoma cruzi | reverse complement strand
GGCGTGTGATTTCGAGCTGCCTTTATTCGCCGCTCCTTGCAGCGAAGTGTTGTCCACCCAAACGTCCATGGTGGATGGCGAGATGACGGAAAAGGCCGATAAGGCTAAGCGTACCGCTCGTGCCTCCGCCTGCATGATGAGAAAAGGCTTCCTCTTCCATTTTCCTCCGGCAATTTTAACTTCGACTGATTGTGGAATAAAAACGGCTCCCCATCCATGGAGCGACGCATCCGTGATGATGGCGGCCGATGCCTTTTCCGTGGAATTGATGATTCGCCTACGATTGTATTCTTGATGTGTCGCAATCTCTCGCCAAAGCCAACCGCTGACGGCAGAAGGTTCGCCGTGGATGTCTCCAGCACAATCCCTTGGTGAAGTGCGGATAATCGTCGTCGCACTGCCTTGATAGAAAAGTAGTAGTCGCATAAACGCGTGCACAAAATGGCAGCCGCGTATAAAAAACGTGACGCCACAACCTCCATTCCCGCGATGGTTGAAGAATTGAGCGCCGGCATGGCGCATACACACCGGACAAACCTTTCACTCAGGGATACCGCCCGGTGTGTGTGATCAAACTGCACCCCCAGAAAGGTGCACTGCGTAGCGCCCGATTCGCCGTCCTCCCATCGTGGCGTGACGCCTGTCCGCATTACAAAGCACTTGGGCCTCCCACAATGTCGCGTCGCTTTTCGACCCTGCAATGCGTATATTACCGATCCATACGTCGATACGGACCGATGGAGGTGCGGCCCAGAGGCGGTGAACCACCTTCGTCACCACCGCGATTGCCGAAGTAATAATAATCTGGAGAATTTCTGGGCCAGCCTTGTATCCCATTGGGAGCCGTGTCAGCTCCACCAGCGTGCCGTCCTCCACGCGGCATCAAAAGAGATGCCGAGTCTCCCGCGGTAAGGAGACTATGAAGGACGACTT
>NW_902494.1:0-933 GCF_000209065.1 Trypanosoma cruzi | reverse complement strand
ATTTAAGTGGCCCGTCGAGACGGATCCCGCTGTCGGCTGCGACTTCAGCAACGTCAGGTGGCTCTTGATTGTGGGGCGCCTCCTCTGTCCGCTCGTGTGCATCCCGCTGGTGTTTCTGCTGATCCCGGCCGCACGTATCTGCGACAACATTGACGTGGATGGTCGTGTCGTCCGGCCACAGGAGCCATCCGGCGACTGTAAGGTTGAGGGAAGCAGGGAGTCATTGAGTGCTCAAGAGCCCGTGCTGAAGTGAGGGCGCACACGCCCCCGCCCTCCGTCCGCGACCCGGATGCCGTTGACGATGCGAGCTGCTTTTCGCCTGGTCGCACTTGGGGCCGCATGTCCCTCATCATGCTCTAATAGCATCCCCTCTGCCTTTTTTTGTTTGTTTGTTCTTTTGTTTTTTCGTTTTTTGTTTTTTTTCCTTTCACGTGTGTTTTATTATTTTCCGGCATCAGTTCAGTTGCAGTGCACGGCCAGAGCTACATGTTGTACTCTCTGTGTTTTTCTCTCCCCCGTGCACTGAACTGCTATGGACGTCGGCGGGAGAAATCGAACGATGGTGTGACTACTTCTTTTTTGTTCATTTCGCTGTAAGGTGATGATTAATGAGTGATTTTGTGCTTTATTATTGTATTATGGGTGCATTTTCTCCCCATTCCCCAGCCTTGTTTTGGGGGCAGTGCCCCGTTGCCCCATTCTTGTTGTACAACAATATATTGACCGGCCACTGTCCAGCCTGCACACACTCTGCGCATGGCACTGCGACGGTGGTGGGCAAATAAAAATGTTACTTCTTACGAATTTGTTTGATTGTTTTGACACCCACACCCGTCCACGGATTTTGTTTGCTGATTGCGTTGGTGCTTCTTTTTCTCTGTGCTGCTGAGCTCTGCTGCCAGTGGTGACTGCTGCCCGCGCACACCTCTCCAC
>NW_902493.1:0-933 GCF_000209065.1 Trypanosoma cruzi | reverse complement strand
ACAACACTGCTGCCGTCAATGCTCACAAAAGCGGACTCAGCGTCGTAGAACATCGCACCCACTCCCACGTCGTTGTCGCGCCAGTCCAACCAGCTTGACTGCTCAACAGTCAACAAGTCATCGTTACACATGGCGTAGCAAACAGAACCGCTGTTCCCCACCACGCGCAACACGCTGTGATCCGACACGCTGAATACTTGTCGCTGATAAAGCAGGCTTACCCCGGAGAACATCGTATTGTTGAGCAGCGCAAAAACGGAGTGATCACTCACACTGAGACTGCACAAGTAGAACAGATGCATGTACCCATCGAAGCTGCAGTACCGCGCGTAAAGCGAGCTGCCACCCACCAGCGCCAGCGTCCCGATCGAGTACAAACCAAACGCATCACGCTTCGTTGCACGCGCCCTGACGTTGCTGACCAACAGCGTCGACGCAGTCAACACAACGTTCTTCAGCATCACCACACTCACCGTTTTGCTCACAGTGCCCGGTAATTCAACCGCAAAGGTCTGCACCGCGTCAACCTCCGTGACGGCGATGTCGCAGTGCTGCGGGAGGGCAAGTGCAAACACAACAACGGAGGAACGCATCACCGTCTGGCTCACGCGGATCAGGACTCCGGCTGACTCCGCCGCCTCAGCACCCCCAACAAACCGCAGCAAAGCACCCTCACGGAATGTGCACCCAGTGAACGTGATGTTGATGGGGAGATGCAGCGGCATACTGTCAAGGGAAAACGTCAGCATGACACCCACGCCGCTGAATGTCACGCCCACGTAGCATTGGTGTGTCTTCCACATGTTCAGCGCGAGGCTCGTCAGCGTCTGGTTCACCACGCAGCTCGTGTCACCGTCAACGGCTCTCTCCGGCAAAGGCGGCACAACCGCGTTGGGCACGTCGAAGGGAAGACACGGCGCGCCATGCCATCCG
>NW_902492.1:0-933 GCF_000209065.1 Trypanosoma cruzi | reverse complement strand
CAAACACGGAGCCGAAGAATATGCCGAGGTGCATTGCGTGCGCCACAACGTACGTCAGGCTCGGGAAGCGCATCGCCGCCCACGCACTCGCCGCGTCCACGCCGCGCCACCGCTGGAAGGCCGCCGTCACACCGTAGTGCACGCAGCCGAACACAGCGGCAAGCAGCGCGTTGCCCACCACCATCCACAGCGGATCAAGGGCAGCGAACACCGGCAGGAAGTGCGGCAGCGCAACGGTGCTCGCACGCTCCTGCGCCGAGGCGCACGACATCCTCGCAAACACGCCGAGCGCCTGCATCTCCAGGACGGAGCCCAGCCCGCCGGTCACCACCACGGCAACAGCCGTCGCACCCGCAACAACGCCGGTGATCGCCGAGAGGGCGCTGGCAGCGGCGGGCAGCGTGTCGGACGCGATCGTGAAAGACCCAAGCAGCACACCCTTGCAGCCGCCAAACACCGCCACAGCGTCGCAGCGAATGACTATCGTCTCGTCGGCACCAATGAAGTAACCGCGGTGCACGGGCACAGCCAGCTCCAGGACGGTGGACGGATTCGTCGCGTTGCGCACCCACGTCGCGTTGCGCAGCATCGCTCCCCACGGACCGCCAAAGCCGCGCGGCTGCACCGTCGACACAGGCACGAAGCTCAGGTGCGTGCCGAGCTGCGGTTCGCCTGCCCACCGAAACGGCGGCGGCAGCGCCACCATCAGCCGTGTCGGGACGGCGCTCCCACCGCCGCGAATGTCGTTCTGCGCCAGGCTCCCACCAGCCGCCGTCGTCGTCACGGCGAGTGTCGGGCACGCCACGTCGCTCCACCACAAAGTGCTGCTCACCGACGCCGTCGGGGTCCGCGTGGGTGACAGCGCTACCGTCTCTGTCACCTGCAGCGTCTCCGTCGGACTGTAGTGCGTCGCGCTCATGCCTGGCGTCCACG
>NW_902491.1:0-933 GCF_000209065.1 Trypanosoma cruzi | reverse complement strand
CACACGGGTGCTGCACTCGGCTGATCGTTTTCGAGCGGCTGCTACATCACACGTTGTGGTCTAAATTTTTGTTTTCAATTATGAATGATGGGAGTCAGAGGTACTCTCTGTCAATATCTGTTTGCGTGTTCACACACTGGACACCAAACAACCCTGAATTATCCGCTGCTTGGGGGAATTTCGCGAGCTCTTGCCCACACGGGTGCTGCACTCGGCTGATCGTTTTCGAGCGGCTGCTGCATCACACGTTGTGGTCCAAATTTTTGTTTCCGATTGTGTATGGTGGGGGTCAGAGGCACTCTCTGTCAATATCTGTTTGCGTGTTCACACACTGGACACCAAACAACCCTGAATTATCCGCTGCTTGGGGGAATTTCGCGAGCTCTTGCCCACACGGGTGCTGCACTCGGCTGATCGTTTTCGAGCGGCTGCTGCATCACACGTTGTGGTCTAAATTTTTGTTTCCGATTGTGTATGGTGGGGGTCAGAGGCACTCTCTGTCAATATCTGTTTGCGTGTTCACACACTGGACACCAAACAACCCTGAATTATCCGCTGCTTGGAGGAATTTCGCGAGCTCTTGCCCACACGGGTGCTGCACTCGGCTGATCGTTTTCGAGCGGCTGCTGCATCACACGTTGTGGTCTAAATTTTTGTTTCCAATTATGAATGATGGGGGTCAGAGGTACTCTCTGTCAATATCTGTTTGCGTGTTCACACACTGGACACCAAACAACCCTGAATTATCCGCTGCTTGGGGGAATTTCGCGAGCTCTTGCCCACACGGGTGCTGCACTCGGCTGATCGTTTTCGAGCGGCTGCTGCATCACACGTTGTGGTCTAAATTTTTGTTTCCAATTATGAATGGTGGGGGTCAAAGGCACTCTCTGTCAATATCTGTTTGCGTGTTCACACACTGACACCAAACAACCC
>NW_902490.1:0-933 GCF_000209065.1 Trypanosoma cruzi | reverse complement strand
CGAGTGCAGCACCCGTGTGGGCAAGAGCTCGCGGAATTCCTCCAAGCAGTCGACAATTCAGGGTTGTTTGGTGTCCAGTGTGTGAACACGCAAACAGATATTGACAGAGAGTGTCTCTGACTCCCACCATTCATAATCGGAAACAAAAATTCAGACCACAACGTGTGATGCAGCGACCGCTCGAAAACGATTAGCCGAGTGCAGCACCCGTGTGGGCAAGAGCTCGCGAAATTCCTCCAAGCAGCCGACAATTCAGGGTTGTTTGGTGTCCAGTGTGTGAACACGCAAACAGATATTGACAGAGAGTGTCTCTGACTCCCACCATTCATAATTGGAAACAAAAATTTAGACCACAACGTGTGATGCAGCGACCGCTCGAAAACGATTAGCCGAGTGCAGCACCCGTGTGGGCAAGAGCTCGCGGAATTCCTCCAAGCAGCCGACAATTCAGGGTTGTTTGGTGTCCAGTGTGTGAACACGCAAACAGATATTGACAGAGAGTGCCTCTGACTCCCACCATTCATAATCGGAAACAAAAATTTAGACCACAACGTGTGATGCAGCGACCGCTCGAAAACGATTAGCCGAGTGCAGCACCCGTGTGGGCAAGAGCTCGCGAAATTCCTCCAAGCAGCGGATAGTTCAGGGTTGTTTGGTGTCCAGTGTGTGAACACGCAAACGGATATTGACAGAGAGTGTCTCTGACTCCCACCATTCATAATCGGAAACAAAAATTTAGACCACAACGTGTGATGCAGCGACCGCTCGAAAACGATTAGCCGAGTGCAGCACCCGTGTGGGCAAGAGCTCGCGAAATTCCTCCAAGCAGCGGATAGTTCAGGGTTGTTTGGTGTCCAGTGTGTGAACACGCAAACAGATATTGACAGAGAGTGCCTCTGACTCCCACCATTCATAATCGGAAACAAAAATTAG
>NW_902489.1:0-933 GCF_000209065.1 Trypanosoma cruzi | reverse complement strand
CGGGCGGTGGGTGGGCTTTTCGAGCGCGCGGGCGCCGCAGCAAAAAAGAAAAATTGCTGACGCAGTTCCCGCGCCACATGTGGGGAAGCGAAGCGTCCGGAGGTTTCGTGGCAAAATCCGGAAAGGGGCCCGCGGAGCCTCATTTTCCATGTGTTTTTTTTTTCCTTTTAAAAATTTCTTCTTGCCGTTTTTCCTAAATTTTTTCCCCCTGTTTTCATCATCTCCCGTGGCGTCGGCGGTTGCACATCGCGTGGCGCGTCGCCGGGTACGACCATACTTGGCCGAGTGCACCACATCCCGTCCGATTTGTGAAGTTAAGCGGCCACAGGCCTCGTTAGTACGGCGATCAGTGATGGCGCTGGAACCCGGGGTGCCGTACCCTTCCCACTTTTTTTTTTTCTTTCCGCCACCGCGCGCCGCCAGTCGCTTTTTCACCGAGCCGAGGCGGGCGGTGGGTGGGCTTTTCGAGCGCGCGGGCGCCGCAGCAAAAAAGAAAAATTGCTGACGCAGTTCCCGCGCCACATGTGGGGAAGCGAAGCGTCCGGAGGCTTCGTGGCAAAATCCGGAAAGGGGCCTGCGGAGCCTCATTTTCCATGTGTTTTTTTTTTCCTTTTAAAAATTTCTTCTTGCCGTTTTTCCTAAATTTTTTCCCCCTGTTTTCATCATCTCCCGTGGCGTCGGCGGTTGCACATCGCGTGGCGCGTCGCCGGGTACGACCATACTTGGCCGAGTGCACCACATCCCGTCCGATTTGTGAAGTTAAGCGGCCACAGGCCTCGTTAGTACGGCGATCAGTGATGGCGCTGGAACCCGGGGTGCCGTACCCTTCCCACTTTTTTTTTTTCTTTCCGCCACCGCGCGCCGCCAGTCGCTTTTTCACCGAGCCGAGGCGGGCGGTGGGTGGGCTTTCGAGCGCGCGGGCGCCGCAGCAAA
>NW_902488.1:0-933 GCF_000209065.1 Trypanosoma cruzi | reverse complement strand
ATTTTTGTTTCCAATTGTGAATGGTGGGAGTCAGAGACACTCTCTGTCACTATCTGTTTGCGTGTTCATGCACTGGACACCAAACAACCCTGAACTATCCGCTGCTTGGAGGAATTTCGCGAGCTCTTGCCCACACGGGTGCTGCACTCGGCTGATCGTTTTCGAGCGGTCGCTGCATCACACGTTGTGGCCCAAATTTTTGTTTCCAATTATGAATGGTGGGAGTCAGAGACACTCTCTGTCAATATTTGTTTGCGTGTTCATGCACTGGACACCAAACAACCCTGAATTATCCGCCGCTTGGAGGAATTTCGCGAGCTCTTGCCCACACGGGTGCTGCACTCGGCTGATCGTTTTCGAGCGGCTGCTGCATCACACGTTGTGGTCCAAATTTTTGTTTCCAATTATGAATGGTGAGAGTCAGAGACACTCTCTGTCACTATCTGTTTGCGTGTTCATGCACTGGACACCAAACAACCCCGAATTATCCGCCGCTTGGAGGAATTTCGCGAGCTCTTGCCCACACGGGTGCTGCACTCGGCTGATCGTTTTCGAGCGGCTGCTGCATCACACGTTGTGGCCCAAATTTTTGTTTCCAATTGTGAATGGTGGGAGTCAGAGACACTCTCTGTCACCATCTGTTTGCGTGTTCACACACTGGACACCAAACAACCCCGAATTATCCGCCGCTTGGAGGAATTTCGCGAGCTCTTGCCCACACGGGTGCTGCACTCGGCTGATCGTTTTCGAGCGGCTGCTGCATCACACGTTGTGGTCCAAATTTTTGTTTCCAATTATGAATGGTGGGAGTCAGAGACACTCTCTGTCAATATCTGTTTGCGTGTTCTCACACTGGACACCAAACAACCCTGAATTATCCGCCGCTTGGAGGAATTTCGCGAGCTCTTGCCCACCACGGGTGCTGCACTCGGC
>NW_902487.1:0-933 GCF_000209065.1 Trypanosoma cruzi | reverse complement strand
TTGCTGCGGAAGTTACCGTCCTCCAGCTCCTGCTGCTTGTGCCTTGGCCATTCATACGCTGTGCGATAATCATTGCATGCGTCGGCGGAAAACTCGTAGTTGTACTTGAAAAGGAGATCAAACCCTTCTGTCAGTGTCTCAAAGGTGGCGTTGGGTGGCATGAAGGTGGTGGTGCCGCCCCAGTTGGTGATGATCACAGGGATGCCCATCGCCATCGCCTCCGTCGCTGGCAGTCCCCACCCCTCCGCGCGTGTGGGAAACACAAAAGCATCGACGGAGCAGTACAATTGCAGCAACGACTGCTCGCCCACATACCCCAACCCGCTTAAAAAGACGATGTGCGGCATGTCCTCCATGGACGTGAATCCTGGCAGGTTTTTTTTCGACCAGTTTCCTATGAGCTCATTGATATTGTGGTTCCCGGCACCGCCGGAGTACAATTGGATCCACTTCACCTTTAAATAGAGGGAGACATTGTTGTGCAGCGGCGATGATGGTCCAAACGCCTTCCAATAGGCCTTCAAAAGCACATCCCACCCTTTCCTCATTTCCCACTTCATGATGGACAAAAAACGAAAACGGCGACGCAGATCCTCTGGGGAAAGTCCCGGCCTATTCGTGTAGGCCGTCGGTAGGGACAATGGAAACGACGCTGGTCGACAGTTCCGTGGGTTATACCTGTGTATATTGACCGACTCAGGGACGACATGAATCTTTTCAGCCGCGACGCCAGAGCGGCGGTAGACTGTGCGAAAAAACTCACCGGTTGCCCACACCTCATCCGCATAGAGGTGCATGCCATTCACCCAATCCCTTGGAATAAGTGAAAACTCACTGAGGCTCCTGCCAATGAAGTAGTCCATCTTGTGTGGCAATGAAGCATGTACTTGCTTGTAGCTGGGTGCGCGAAGGTGCATAATGACAATTTTAGGG
>NW_902486.1:0-933 GCF_000209065.1 Trypanosoma cruzi | reverse complement strand
CGTGCTGCTCATGGCTGCTGGTGTTGCCTTTCCTGCTGTTCTCTCGCTCCACTCCTTTGCGTGCGACGGACCAAACGTTTTTACGGGCGTGCTGTGCGGCCGCGTTCTTGTTTGGAAAAAAGCCTTTCGCAGGCATCATGATGCTGCCGCCCGTGCCACACGAGGCGGTGGGGAAGATCCTGGGATTTATTGGCGGGGTGGCACCGCACCCATGCCGTGTGGTTGATTTGTATTCCGCAATGCACGGGGATGGGGATGTGCGGTGACAACTTCCTCCAGTGGAGCGACGCGAGCAGCACGGGGAGCGGAACGGAGGAGTGGTGGCTGCGTGCTTCCAAGTGATACGTGAATGGCGAATGCAATATGAAAGGCGGCGTCACGGCACTCTTTTTTGACACGCGCATTGCAGATATTTTTCATAAAATGTGCAATTTGTACTCTTTTCTGTTGTGTTGGAACTTACCATGATGCGCCGCTGTTGTGGCGTGTATGATTTGTGCTTCTGTCAGGGTTTATGTGCCCACGTCCTCTTGTCAAGTGTGTGCGGTGTCGGCGGTTCCACAGGGGTGCTGGACCGTGGCGAGCGGGATGCGTGGACGAACCCTCCGCGCGCACCACGTTGTTATTGTTGTTTGCTCTCACCAACACTGTGCTGGGTGGATGGCACCCACTTTCCGTCGTTGTGGTGGTCCTTTTGCATGTGGTGTGCATCGAATACTGTGTGGATGACTCTCTTGCTGTGGATGTTTTTTTTGTTGTGGCTGCCAGTCATTCCTTTGATTATCTTCTTTCTTATTCTTTTCTCGTTTGTTGGTCAGTGTTCAGCTTTAACTCGATCCAACCAAGAAAACAAGGGGAAACAATGCCTGGAAATCAAGCGTCTGCTGTGCCGCAGGGAGATGGTCAGAGGAGAGCGAGGTCGGAGTCTAAAGA
>NW_902485.1:0-933 GCF_000209065.1 Trypanosoma cruzi | reverse complement strand
GAGTGTCTCTGACCACCACCATTCATAATCGAAACAAAAATTTATACCACAACGTGTGGTGCAGCAGCCACTCGAAAACGATCAGCCGAGTGCAGCACCCATGTGGGCAAGATCTCGCGAAACTCCTCCAAGCAGCGGATAGTTCAGGGTTGTTTGGCGTCCAGTGTGTGAACACGCAAACAGACATTGACAGAGAGTGTCTCTGACCACCACCATTCATAATTCGAAACAAAAATTTAGACCACAACGTGCGGTGCAGCAGCCGCTCGAAAACGATCCGTCGACTGCAGCACCCATGTGGGCAAGATCCCGCGAAACTCCTCCAAGCAGCGGATAGTTCAGGGTTGTTTGGCGTCCAGTGTGTGAACACGCAAACAGACATTGACAGAGAGTGTCTCTGACCACCACCATTCATAATTCGAAACAAAAATTTATACCACAACGTGTGGTGCAGCAGCTACTCGAAAACGATCAGCCGAGTGCAGCACCCATGTGGGCAAGATCTCGCGAAACTCCTCCAAGCAGCGGATAGTTCAGGGTTGTTTGGCGTTCAGTGTGTGAACACGCAAACAGACATTGAAAGAGAGTGTCTCTGACCACCACCATTCATAATTCGAAACAAAAATTTAGACCACAACGTGTGGTGCAGCAGCCACTCGAAAACGATCCGCCGACTGCAGCACCCTTGTGGGCAAGATCTCGCGAAACCCCTCCAAGCAGCGGATAGTTCAGGGTTGTTTGGCGTCCAGTGTGTGAACACGCAAACAGACATTGAAAGAGAGTGTCTCTGACCACCACCATTCATAATTCGAAACAGAAATTTAGACCACAACGTGCGGTGCAGCAGCCGCTCGAAAACGATCCGCCGACTGCAGCACCCTTGTGGACAAGATCTCGCGAAACTCCTCCAAGCAGCGGATAGTTCAGGGTTGT
>NW_902484.1:0-933 GCF_000209065.1 Trypanosoma cruzi | reverse complement strand
AACAGATATTGACAGAGAGTGTCTCTGACTCCCACCATTCATAATTGGAAACAAAAATTTAGACCACAACGTGTGATGCAGCAGCCGCTCGAAAACGATCAGCCGATTGCAGCACCCTCGTGGGCAAGAGCTCGCGAAATTCCTCCAAGCAGCGGATAGTTCAGGGTTGTTTGGTGTCCAGTGTGTGAACACGCAAACAGATATTGACAGAGAGTGTCTCTGACTCCCACCATTCATAATTGGAAACAAAAATTTGGACCACAACGTGTGATGCAGCAGCCGCTCGAAAACGATCAGCCGATTGCAGCACCCTCGTGGGCAAGAGCTCGCGAAATTCCTCCAAGCAGCGGATAATTCAGGGTTGTTTGGTGTCCAGTGCATGAACACGCAAACAGATATTGACAGAGAGTGTCTCTGACTCCCACCATTCATAATTGGAAACAAAAATTTGGACCACAACGTGTGATGCAGCAGCCGCTCGAAAACGATCAGCCGATTGCAGCACCCTCGTGGGCAAGAGCTCGCGAAATTCCTCCAAGCAGCGGATAGTTCAGGGTTGTTTGGTGTCCAGTGTGTGAACACGCAAACAGATATTGACAGAGAGTGTCTCTGACTCCCACCATTCATAATTGGAAACAAAAATTTGGACCACAACGTGTGATGCAGCAGCCGCTCGAAAACGATCAGCCGAGTGCAGCACCCTCGTGGGCAAGAGCTCGCGAAATTCCTCCAAGCAGCGGATAGTTCAGGGTTGTTTGGTGTCCAGTGTGTGAACACGCAAACAGATATTGACAGAGAGTGTCTCTGACTCCCACCATTCATAATTGGAAACAAAAATTTGGACCACAACGTGTGATGCAGCAGCCGCTCGAAAACGATCAGCCGAGTGCAGCACCCTCGTGGGCAAGAGCTCGCGAAATCCTCCAAGCAGCG
>NW_902483.1:0-933 GCF_000209065.1 Trypanosoma cruzi | reverse complement strand
GCACCACCGTGGCGGCCTCGGACGCAATGCGCTCAAAGAGTCGTTCACGAACGAGTTCACATCTTCATCGTCCGGCCGGACATCGACATATGGTTGTTGATCGACTTGAGCGAGCGGCTGATGTAGACATTCCACGTCCGCTTCGGCTTGCGGTGCGACCTCTTGCCGCCCTTTTTGCGGTTCGCCGACGAGCTCTTGGGGGTGGCCATGGCTTGGTTCGTACTTGGTTCTGGTTGCTTGTTCGCAGAGATCTTGCGCGAGCAGTCGAAAAGCGCAGGAGAAAATGAGAGGAAAAAGAGCACATCAGCGGAGAGCCGGCAAGAGCAGCTGCAGCCAAACACACAGACACACAAACAGGGCGAGAGCATCGGGCACCTCCACCCGCACAGCAATCAGACTCCCTCTATACTTCACGTGCGGCCCGTCATGAAAACCACACGCGCACCACGAGCCGCCCAGAGGGCTACGTCCCGCGGCATTAAAAAAAAAAAAAAAACGGAAGAGGGTGAAGGAGCCTAAATCAAAAAAAAGAAAACGAAAAATCGTTTTTCTAGACGCTTGTAAAAACAAGAAACGCCACAAAGGATCTAACTAGAGGCGTGCGACACCGCCTTGGTGCCCTCCGCCATTGCGTGCTTCGCCAGGTCCGCCGGCAGCACGAGGCGCACCGCCGTCTGCAGCTCGCGTGCACCCAGTGTGCGCTTCTTGTTGACGCGCACCACCGTGGCGGCCTCGGACGCAATGCGCTCAAAGAGGTCGTTCACGAACGAGTTCACAATCTTCATTGTCCGGCCGGACATCGACATATGGTTGTTGATCGACTTGAGCGAGCGGCTGATGTAGACATTCCACGTCCGCTTCGGCTTGCGGTGCGACCTCTTGCCGCCCTTTTTGCGGTTCGCCGACGAGCTCTTGGGGGTAGCCATGGCTTGG
>NW_902482.1:0-933 GCF_000209065.1 Trypanosoma cruzi | reverse complement strand
TCTGGTTTGCAGGACGGTGTGCGAGTTCTGCAATCGCACTGATTCCATCTGTTTCGTGGTTTGTACGGCTGCGGCTGCGGTGGTGGCCGCGTGAGAGTGAGTGTGAGAGAGCCACGCACCGCCCGCACACACACTCTTCCTTCTCTCTGTGTGTGTGTCCCCTTGCATGGACTCTCGCCCTCACCTCACCCCACGAAGCACACACAATAATGTGCCCATTGTATATATGCATGCACACCCATGCAGGCCCGTTGGTGCTCTCTTTTGCACGACACGCACCGCTGCCGTCCTGCCTGGCTGCATGGGCGGAGCACCGTAACTGTTTCTGTTTTGTTTCTATTGCATTGAGTGGGCGACCTCTCTCTCTCTCCCTCTGTGTGTGTGTTTTGCTTTACGGGAGTAATGAGAGTGTGTGTGCGCTGGTCGTCCCACGCTTCGGCTTTTTTTTTTGTTTTCCTTTTTGATTTTGTGGTTGAGTGCACCCATTCCGCGGCTGCGTGTGTGTGTGATGATATGAGTAATTTGCGTGTGTGCTATCTGCCTCTCTCTGCCGTTGCTTTCTTCAGACTCTCTTGTGGCGCACAGCTGCTCCGCAAGTATAGGCGCTGCCAAACACACAAGCACATGCACACACACATGCCGTGTTTAAAACGCTGAGAATGCACGCACGCACAGGATTGTGGCTGCGGAGGCCCTCGCGAGGGGGGAAAAAGCCTGCATTTTGTTTTTTTTTGACATGTTGCTCGGTGTGTGCTGACGCGTGACGAATAACAACACGCCCCAATAAGCAGAAAAGAAGTAAAACAAAATGGCGCTGAGCGGCACACCGGTAAGCCAAAAATACGCAATCACCAATAAAAAAGCCGGCGATCACCCAGCAGGCACATCAAGCCTCCTAAAAACCAACCTGGAACAGACAAAAAAAAAGAGACA
>NW_902481.1:0-932 GCF_000209065.1 Trypanosoma cruzi | reverse complement strand
GCTGGGTGATCGCCGGCTTTTTTATTGGTGATTGCGTATTTTTGGCTTACCGGTGTGCCGCTCAGCGCCATTTTGTTTTACTTCTTTTCTGCTTATTGGGGCGTGTTGTTATTCGTCACGCGTCAGCACACACCGAGCAACATGTCAAAAAAAAAAAATGCAGGTTTTTTCCCCCTCGCGAGGGCCTCGGCAGCCACAATCCTGTGCGTGCGTGCATTCTCAGCGTTTTAAGCACGGCATGTGTGTGCATGTGTGTGTGTGTTTGTCAGCGCCTATACTTGCAGAGCAGCTGTGCGCCACAAGAGAGTCTGAAGAAAGCAACGGCAGAGAGAGGCAGATAAGCACACACGCAAATTACTCATATCATCACACACACACACACGCAGCCGCGGAATGGGTGCACTCAACCACAAAATCAAAAAGAAAAACAAAACAAAAAGCCGAAGCGTGGGACTACCAGCGCACACACACTCTCATTGCTCCCGTAAAGCAAAACAAACACACAGGGAGAGAGAGAGAGGTCGCCCACTCAATGCAATGAAAACAAAACAGAAACAGTTACGGTGCTCCGCCCATGCAGCCAGGCAGGACGGCAGCGGTGCGTGTCGTGCAAAAGAGAGCACCAACGGGCCTGCATGGGTGTGCATGCATATATACAATGGGCACATTATTGTGTGTGCTTCGTGGGGTGAGGCGACGACGAGAGTCCATGCAAGGGGACACACACACAGAGAGAGAAGGAAGTGTGTGTATGCGGGCGGTGCATGGCTCTCTCACACTCACTCTCACGCGGCCACCACCGCAGCCGCAGCCGCACAAACCACGAAACAGATGGAATCAGTGCGATTGCAGAACTCGCACACCGTCCTGCAAACCAGAAGTTTAAAAAGCAATATGAAACAAGAATTCAAAAAAAAAAAAAATGAAAAAAC
>NW_902480.1:0-932 GCF_000209065.1 Trypanosoma cruzi | reverse complement strand
GCACTGGCGTAGTCGGTGCTCAGTCCCTGCCCTCCAGCAATGATCAGCCCCTGCTGGACCCCCAACTCCCGGGCCGCCCACACACGATGGGCAGCAGCACTCGAACCTCGAAATTAGGTACTTGAGGCGCCCGGCGATTCGCAAAGTGCCCCGCAACGGTCGGCTCCTCCCAGTGCATGGCGATGTTTCCTGAAACCAAGCGTAAGCCTGTCATTGTTGTGGAGGCGGCTACCACCGCATCCAACGGCCCGTGTTCATCAACGAAAGTGAGCTGCACCCGTACATCGCAATGCTGGCTTGCCAAGTCCAACAGGCGGGCTCCAATGTTGCTCCTCCCCGTCGCGGTGTAAAAGAAAACACTGCCATTCCCTTCAATCAGCTTGCAGGGATCTCGTGTGGCTGTGAAAACTAAAATAATTAAAAATCGTCTGAACGCTAACAGTTCCCTGATTCCCTCAATCGCGGTCAACCAGGGATTCACAAAATAGAAAAGGATCGTGAAGAAATATCTCCGTTTTACCAGGACACATATACATTAGGGACGCCAGCCTACGTCATGAGCATCCTCCTCACAAGCTCCCAATGAGACAAAGAAATATTTCTGTACTATTACTTCCTATCGCATGAATTCCTTTAGAAGACCGCGATGGAAGCAACCAAAGGAACCGATAACGTCAAGATGAATATTTTTATTTGTGCCGTACCATCCGCCCCCTCTCTTGATTCCCACCGTCGCGGCGGGGTCTTGTGGCTGGAGAGGCCCAAAGTCTGCCACTCCGTAAGCTATAAAAATAGGTATATCCGAATAGAGCGTCCAACATGTCACGAGAGTGGGGCCAACAGAATGTATAAATATACACATATGCGGAGCAAGCAACGAGGGCTTGGCGAACCCACTGCCTCTCCGTTTACTCATTCTCCCTTTCCGTCGC
>NW_902479.1:0-932 GCF_000209065.1 Trypanosoma cruzi | reverse complement strand
TTCGAATTATGAATGGCGGGAGTCAGAGGCACTCTCTTTCAATGTATGTTTGCGTGTGCACACACTGGACACCAAACAACCCTGAATTATCCGCTGCTTGGAGGAATTTCGCGAGCTCTTGCCCACAATGGTGCTGCACTCGGCGGATCGTTTTCGAGCGGCTGCTGCACCACACGCTGTGGTCTAAATTTTTGTTTCGAATTATGAATGGCGGGAGTCAGAGACACTCTCCTTCAATGTATGTTTGCGTGTGCACACACTGGACACCAAACAACCCTGAATTATCCGCTGCTTGGAGGAATTTCGCGAGCTCTTGCCCACAATGGTGCTGCACTCGGCGGATCGTTTTCGAGCGGCTGCTGCACCACACGCTGTGGTCTAAATTTTTGTTTCGAATTATGAATGGCGGGAGTCAGAGACACTCTCTTTCAATGTATGTTTGCGTGTGCACACACTGGACACCAAACAACCCTGAATTATCCGCTGCTTGGAGGAATTTCGCGAGCTCTTGCCCACAATGGTGCTGCAGTCGGCGGATCGTTTTCGAGCGGCTGCTGCACCACACGCTGTGGTCTAAATTTTTGTTTTGAATTATGAATGGCGGGAGTCAGAGACACTCTCTTTCAATGTATGTTTGCGTGTGCACACACTGGACACCAAACAACCCTGAATTATCCGCTGCTTGGAGGAGTTTCGCGAGCTCTTGCCCACAATGGTGCTGCAGTCGGCGGATCGTTTTCGAGCGGCTGCTGCACCACACGCTGTGGTCTAAATTTTTGTTTCGAATTATGAATGGCGGGAGTCAGAGGCACTCTCTTTCAATGTATGTTTGCGTGTGCACACACTGGACACCAAACAACCCTGAATTATCCGCTGCTTGGAGGAGTTTCGCGAGCTCTTGCCCACCAAGGGTGCTGCAGTCGGCGGATCGT
>NW_902478.1:0-932 GCF_000209065.1 Trypanosoma cruzi | reverse complement strand
ATTATGAATGGTGGTGGTCAGAGACACTCTCTTTCAATGTCTGTTTGCGTGTTCACACACTGGACGCCAAACAACCCTGAACTATCCGCTGCTTGGAGGTATTTCGCGAGACCTTGCCCACAGGGGTGCTGCACTCGCCGGATCGTTTTTGAGCGGCTGCTGCACCGCACGTTGTGGTCTAAATTTTTGTTTCGAATTATGAATGGTGGTGGTCAGAGGCACTCTCTTTCAATGTCTGTTTGCGTGTTCACACACTGGACGCCAAACAACCCTGAACTATCCGCTGCTTGGAGGAATGTCGCGAGATCTTGCCCACAAGGGTGCTGCAGTCGGATAATCGTTTTCGAGTGGCTGCTGCACCGCACGTTGTGGTCTAAATTTTTGTTTCGAATTATGAATGGTGGTGGTCAGAGGCACTCTCTTTCAATGTCTGTTTGCGTGTTCACACACTGGACGCCAAACAACCCTGAACTATCCGCTGCTTGGAGGAATGTCGCGAGATCTTGCCCACAAGGGTGCTGCAGTCGGATAATCGTTTTCGAGCGGCTGCTGCACCACAGGCTGTGGTCTAAATTTTTGTTTCGAATTATGAATGGTGGTGGTCAGAGGCACTCTCTTTCAATGTCTGTTTGCGTGTTCACACACTGGACGCCAAACAACCCTGAACTATCCGCTGCTTGGAGGAATGTCGCGAGATCTTGCCCACAAGGGTGCTGCAGTCGGATAATCGTTTTCGAGCGGCTGCTGCACCACACGCTGTGGTCTAAATTTTTGTTTCGAATTATGAATGGTGGTGGTCAGAGGCACTCTCTTTCAATGTCTGTTTGCGTGTTCACACACTGGACGCCAAACAACCCTGAACTATCCGCTGCTTGGAGGAATGTCGCGAGATCTTGCCCACAAGGGTACTGCACTCGGCGGATCGTTTTCGA
>NW_902477.1:0-932 GCF_000209065.1 Trypanosoma cruzi | reverse complement strand
TTTCCATAAAATGCACAGAAAAAAGCGACGAAGAATGTGCATGCGTTTCCGTTGCCATGCAATTTCCACACGACAGTGGAAGCCTCGGAGCACAGCCAATATTTTCAGTATGCAGAGCTCCACGTTGGGGAGGTGCTTGATGCGCTCCCACTCTACATTAAATTTTTCCTCTATTTCTTCCAGGTACACCATGACATCGCGTTGTCTGCGCGTCAAAATGGCTTTGCACGCACGAAGCAACAACACATTTCTCCACCACGCCTGAATGGGCCGAGCAGCCATAGTGTGCCTGGCTATCCGCTTCTGCTCCTCCAAGCGGACGTAGACACGTCTCTCCCTCGCCCTGACTCTTCCCCTGTGCCCTCTCAATACACACTGAATCTTCCTAGTCGCTGCCACAACACGACGAAGCCACATCCACACAGTGCACATACGCCAAAATGACTGTAAACGAATGGCAGCAGCGTTTCTCCGACGTGCTTCCAATATTTCAGCAATGGCTCGTTTAATGAACATGACTTTTTTCCCCCCAGTTTTTTCCACGCTGTTCTTCTGATACAGATAACGCTGAATAAGCGTCACACGCTGCACAACAATTCGATGTGCTCTAAGTTCCTTCTTTTTCCGTATGCACTCTCGAGTAGCACAGTGGTTGCGGAATGCACGCTGAATGATCTCAGCGGCCTCACGCCTGATGGTAGTCTCATGTACCATTGACTGGAGTCGGCGGCATTCACGACGGTCAACGGCTCCTCGCCAGAAACTCTGTATAATAACAATTGCGAGTTTTTTTCTTTCAAACTCTTCATCTGGGAAAACCCTCGACAGAAATCGCAGCTTCCTATCCATGATTTGCATGTAAGTTTTAGGATTCGGTGAAACCACCTTACTCTCAGAGATGATGCTTTCATGAATACTTATCCCTCCCAATG
>NW_902476.1:0-932 GCF_000209065.1 Trypanosoma cruzi | reverse complement strand
GCCTGGCTGCATGGGCGGAGCACCGTAACTGTTTCTGTTTTGTTTTTATTGCATTGAGTGGGCGACCTCTCTCTCTCTCCCTGTGTGTGTGTTTTGCTTTACGGGAGTAATGAGAGTGTGTGTGCGCTGGTCGTCCCACGCTTCGGCTTTTGATTTTATTGTTTTACGTGTGGTTTGGTTGAGTGCACCCATTTCATTGCCCTTTTTATTTGATTTGTGGCTTGCTTTGACGGTGGACGCCTAAATTGTTTGCTTTTTGTGTATTATTATACTGTTCCTTTATTATTGAGAGAGTGTCAGCCTCTTGTATTCTTGTAGCGCCACTGAGTTTTTTTTTCTTTTACATACGCCATGCGTCATTTGATTCACGTTACTCTGCGGCCTGCATTGCTTTTGGTTCTGCTTGTGATGATGTTTGTGCTGTGATTTGTCGGCGGGTGTCTTGCTGTCAGTCTGACTTATCCTTCGTTCCTTGACGATTTGTTGAGTACTGACGGTGCGTGGGCGTCTCTGGTGATAGTGAGGGCCGCATGTCTCAGAGCGCAGGATGCGTCGCGGGTGTGCGGCGTCGTTTGGAAGTACCGATGGGTGACCATCCGCATCCAGGCGTCATCAACGGACTGTGAGGGCAGCAGGAGGCACTGCGGCTTCTTTTGGCTTTGCACAAAGAGTTTATTGGACGGTGCGTTTGTTTTCAATCTTTGCAGCTTTTGTGGGGAAGGTGGGAGGCTGAGTGCATTAGGACTGAATTCATTTGTGTGGCTGCGTTCCGTTGACTTGCGGCCAGTCGTGGCACTCTTTTGGGGTCTGGCAGCCCGTCTCTTTTTTACTTCCCGTCGCAGCTCGTGGAGGCCAATGATCCGAGGAACATTTATTTGACTGCGTGTGAGCCGCTGCCGTGCGTGGTGCATGGACTATGTGATTGTGTGGGG
>NW_902475.1:0-932 GCF_000209065.1 Trypanosoma cruzi | reverse complement strand
GATGGTGGTGGTCAGAGGCACTCTCTTGCAATGTCTGTTTGCGTGTTCACACACTGGACGCCAAACAACCCTGAACTATCCGCTGCTTGGAGGAATGTCGCGAGATCTTGCCCACAAGGGTGCTGCAGTCGGATAATCGTTTTGGAGCGGCTGCTGCACCACACGCTGTGGTCTAAATTTTTGTTTCGAATTATGAATGGTGGTGGTCAGAGGCACTCTCTTTCAATGTCTGTTTGCGTGTTCACACACTGGACGCCAAACAACCCTGAACTATCCGCTGCTTGGAGGAATGTCGCGAGATCTTGCCCACAAGGGTGCTGCAGTCGGATAATCGTTTTCGAGCGGCTGCTGCACCACACGCTGTGGTCTAAATTTTTGTTTCGAATTATGAATGGTGGTGGTCAGAGGCACTCTCTTTCAATGTCTGTTTGCGTGTTCACACACTGGACGCCAAACAACCCTGAACTATCCGCTGCTTGGAGGAATGTCGCGAGATCTTGCCCACAAGGGTGCTGCAGTCGGATAATCGTTTTGGAGCGGCTGCTGCACCACACGCTGTGGTCTAAATTTTTGTTTCGAATTATGAATGGTGGTGGTCAGAGGCACTCTCTTTCAATGTCTGTTTGCGTGTTCACACACTGGACGCCAAACAACCCTGAACTATCCGCTGCTTGGAGGAATGTCGCGAGATCTTGCCCACAAGGGTGCTGCAGTCGGATAATCGTTTTCGAGCGGCTGCTGCACCACACGCTGTGGTCTAAATTTTTGTTTCGAATTATGAATGGTGGTGGTCAGAGGCACTCTCTTTCAATGTCTGTTTGCGTGTTCACACACTGGACGCCAAACAACCCTGAACTATCCGCTGCTTGGAGGAATGTCGCGAGATCTTGCCCACAAAAATGCTGCAGTCGGATAATCGTTTTGGAGCGGCT
>NW_902474.1:0-932 GCF_000209065.1 Trypanosoma cruzi | reverse complement strand
TGCCCGAGCCACAAGAAACCGAGCAGCTGCAGCGTGCGAATGATTCGCCCCGCGCACCGCTCGATGAGCCACCCCTGACAAAGGAGGGGCTGGAGTCGGAAGAGGAGGCCGCACACCAACTGATGGCGGAGGATGAATCCGAAGCCATGACGGCGGCGTTGGGTGAGGCCTCCGGCAAGCCAGAGGCAGCAGAATTGCAACGGCAGCTTGATGCGCTTCGCCGGCAGAAGGACAAGCTGCGACTGCAGCTTAGGGAGGCGCGCCGTGGACAGGAGAAGCTGGATGCCCTGCAGCGACACAATGAGGAGTTGCAGTCGCAACTGTGTGAGGCGCGTCGTGCGGAGGAGGCGTTGGAGGATGCCCGCCGCCAAACCAGGCAGTCGCAGAGGCAGGTTGAGGATTTGCGCCGCTCTGAGAAGCGCCTGAGGGAGGCTTGTGAAGCCACTAGGGCAAGGGAAGAGGCGCTGATGCAGAAACTGCGTGCAGCCGAAAATGCGATTGCTGTGGCGAGGAAACACGAGGATGCCGTAAAGCAGAAGGCACGCGGCATCATAAATGCGGTGAAAACGGAGTACCAGCGACAACCATTTGTGTTGCCCGAGCCACAAGAAACCGAGCAGCTGCAGCGTGCGAATGATTCGCCCCGCGCACCGCTCGATGAGCCACCCCTGACAAAGGAGGGGCTGGAGTCGGAAGAGGAGGCCGCACACCAACTGATGGCGGAGGATGAATCCGAAGCCATGACGGCGGCGTTGGGTGAGGCCTCCGGCAAGCCAGAGGCAGCAGAATTGCAACGGCAGCTTGATGCGCTTCGCCGGCAGAAGGACAAGCTGCGACTGCAGCTTAGGGAGGCCCGACGTGGACAGGAGAAGCTGGACATCCTGCGTCGACACAACGAGGATTTGCAGTCTAGGCTAAATGATGCGCGCCGT
>NW_902473.1:0-932 GCF_000209065.1 Trypanosoma cruzi | reverse complement strand
CCGGGAACAACGAGGTTCTTCGCAGTGCCACCCAAAATCACGCGCGGCACCGTGGTCTCAAAGTCAGCCACGGACGTGAAGGTCGCGTTGGGATCCTTGCCCTTGAAGACCATGCCAGCGTAGATCTCATCCGAAAAGAGGGGCAGACGCAGTTCCTCGGCAAGCCGCACAATATCCTCGACGTGTTTGCGGCTGAAGTTGCTGCCGCACGGGTTGGACGGGTTCGTTACAATGAGCAGCTTCGTCTTATCGTCCTTCAGCCTCCGGATCTCGTCAAGGTCGGCCTCCCAGTCGTTCTCCGGCCGACAATTGTAAAAGTGCATGCCGATGCCGTACGCCTTGCACACCGTCTCGTAGTGGGGGAAGCCCGGCTGGGGCACCAGGGCGTAGTCACCCGCGTCACAGATCGCCGTGATGGCCATCAGAATGCCATGCGATCCGCCAGAGCAGAGCACCACGTTATCCTTCACGATCGTGCTCTTCAGTTCTTCCTTGTGGACAAACGAGTTGCGCCACCATGTCGCGACAGCTTCGCGGGCTTCTGGGGAGCCCACCGTCGGGAAGTAGCCGTTGCACTCCTGTGAGTCGATCGCTTCCTTCAGCTTCTTGATTTGGGCTGCCGACGTGAGAAGGTTCTTGTCCAGCGTCGGGTCACCGACGGAGAGCTTAATGATCGGCTTCGGGGACGGCGACGGTTTCGCGTTGTCCGAAACGGTGCGAATGGGGTTGAACACGAGACCCGCATGGTTCGACATGGAAACGTCCCACGAGCTCATTTTGCGTTTTATCGATGTTTTTATTGTTTTATTTGCTTTCCACAATTACGGGTTGCACTGATGCTTCTCTAAACCTAACCTTTGCACAACACCCAAATGCCACGGAGGAATACCGCACGGAAGCAGGGGCAGTGGGCGCAAATAAAAAAAAAAAAG
>NW_902472.1:0-932 GCF_000209065.1 Trypanosoma cruzi | reverse complement strand
TGGTCAGAGACACTCTCTTTTCAATGTCTGTTTGCGTGTTCACACACTGGACGCCAAACAACCCTGAACTATCCGCTGCTTGGAGGAATTTCGCGAGATCTTGCCCACAGGGGTGCTGCACTCGCCGGATCGTTTTCGAGCGGCCGCTGCACCGCACGTTGTGATCTAAATTTTTGTTTCGAATTATGAATGGTGGTGGTCAGAGACACTCTCTTTCAATGTCTGTTTGCGTGTTCACACACTGGACGCCAAACAACCCTGAACCATCCGCTGCTTGGAGGAATTTCGCGAGATCTTGCCCACAGGGGTGCTGCACTCGCCGGATCGTTTTCGAGCGGCCGCTGCACCGCACGTTGTGGTCTAAATTTTTGTTTCGAATTATGAATGGTGGTGGTCAGAGACACTCTCTTTCAATGTCTGTTTGCGTGTTCACACACTGGACGCCAAACAACCCTGAACCATCCGCTGCTTGGAGGAATTTCGCGAGATCTTGCCCACAGGGGTGCTGCACTCGCCGGATCGTTTTCGAGCGGCTGCTGCACCGCACGTTGTGGTCTAAATTTTTGTTTCGAATTATGAATGGTGGTGGTCAGAGACACTCTCTTTCAATGTCTGTTTGCGTGTTCACACACTGGACGCCAAACAACCCTGAACTATCCGCTGCTTGGAGGAATTTCGCGAGATCTTGCCCACAGGGGTGCTGCACTCGCCGGATCGTTTTCGAGCGGCCGCTGCACCGCACGTTGTGGTCTAAATTTTTGTTTCGAATTATGAATGGTGGTGGTCAGAGGCACTCTCTTTCAATGTCTGTTTGCGTGTTCACACACTGGACGCCAAACAACCCGGAACTATCCGCTGCTTGGAGGAATGTCGCGAGATCTTGCCCACAAGGGTGCTGCACTCGGATAATCGTTTTCGAGCGGCTGCTGCAC
>NW_902471.1:0-932 GCF_000209065.1 Trypanosoma cruzi | reverse complement strand
CCGGATGACATTGTGAGCGTGTTTGCCACTGAGCTATAAAAATGCGGTCGCGCGACCCCTTTTCACGTAAAGTATTAATTTCGATCTTCGAACAATCGAGCACATTTGCGTTGTCCCCTGGAAAACGAAAACGACATGTTTAGGGTGCGCCGCCGCAGCGTGGTTACTACGATAAGTTCGTCATATATCTCTCGTACGGGGCCGCAGCCGCAGCGTGGTTACTACGATTCGTCGTGTTGTATCCAACGTCCGGGGCAGCCGCTGCAACTTGGATAATTCGACACGTCGTGTTGTATCCAACGTCCGGGGCCACCGCCCTACCATTTTTTATTTCTTGCAGCGGCCAACCCCGGCAGTAAGGACAAAAAAAAGAATCGCGTTTTCTTTAATGTTTTTCCTGTTTGGGGGCGGGGATCTTTGTTTTCTATGATTGTCTCTTTTTTTTTGTCTGTTCCAGGTTGGTTTTTAGGAGGCTTGATGTGCCTGCTGGGTGATCGCCGGCTTTTTTATTGGTGATTGCGTATTTTTGGCTTACCGGTGTGCCGCTCAGCGCCATTTTGTTTTACTTCTTTTCCGCTTATTGGGGCGTGTTGTTATTCGTCACGCGTCAGCACACACCGAGCAACATGTCAAAAAAAAACAAAATGCAGGCTTTTTCCCCCCTCGCGAGGGCCTCCGCAGCCACAATCCTGTGCGTGCGTGCATTCTCAGCGTTTTAAACACGGCATGTGTGTGTGCATGTGTGTGTGTGTTTGGCAGCGCCTATACTTGCGGAGCAGCTGTGCGCCACAAGAGAGTCTGAAGAAAGCAACGGCAGAGAGAGGCAGATAGCACACACGCAAATTACTCATATCATCGCACACACACACACACACACGCAGCCGCGGAATGGGTGCACTCAACCACAAAATCAAAAAGGAAAACAAAACAAA
>NW_902470.1:0-932 GCF_000209065.1 Trypanosoma cruzi | reverse complement strand
TTTCGCGAGCTCTTGCCCACAATGGTGCTGCAGTCGGCGGATCGTTTTCGAGCGGCTGCTGCACCACACGCTGTGGTCTAAATTTTTGTTTCGAATTATGAATGGCGGGAGTCAGAGGCACTCTCTTTCAATGTATGTTTGCGTGTGCACACACTGGACACCAAACAACCCTGAATTATCCGCTGCTTGGAGGAATTTCGCGAGCTCTTGCCCACAAGGGTGCTGCACTCGGCGGATCGTTTTCGAGCGGCTGCTGCACCACACGTTGTGGTCTAAATTTTTGTTTTGAATTATGAATGGCGGGAGTCAGAGACACTCTCTTTCAATGTATGTTTGCGTGTGCACACACTGGACACCAAACAACCCTGAACTATCCGCTGCTTGGAGGAATTTCGCGAGCTCCTGCCCACAATGGTGCTGCACTCGGCGGATCGTTTTCGAGCGGCTGCTGCACCACACGTTGTGGTCTATGTTTTTGTTTCGAATTATGAATGGCGGGAGTCAGAGACACTCTCTTTCAATGTATGTTTGCGTGTTCACAGACTGGACGCCAAACAACCCTGAACTATCCGCTGCTTGGAGGAATTTCGCGAGCTCCTGCCCACAATGGTGCTGCACTCGGCGGATCGTTTTCGAGCGGCTGCTGCACCACACGTTGTGGTCTATGTTTTTGTTTTGAATTATGAATGGCGGGAGTCAGAGGCACTCTCTTTCAATGTATGTTTGCGTGTGCACACACTGGACACCAAACAACCCTGAACTATCCGCTGCTTGGAGGAATTTCGCGAGCTCTTGCCCACAATGGTGCTGCACTCGGCGGATCGTTTTCGAGCGGCTGCTGCACCACACGTTGTGGTCTATGTTTTTGTTTCGAATTATAAATGGCGGGAGTCAGAGACACTCTTTTTCAATGTATGTTTGCGGTGCACACA
>NW_902469.1:0-932 GCF_000209065.1 Trypanosoma cruzi | reverse complement strand
GACGTTGTGACGCCGTGGGGTGTTGCCGCCACGGGCCCGAGGGGTGTGGACTATGACCGCGTCCTCGCACTATTCGGGTCGGAGCCCGTTGATGAGCCCCTTCTGCAGCGGCTGGAGGAGACACGCAACGGACGGGAGGAGCACGCGCAGGCAACCGGCACCGCACAAGGGGAGGCGGGACAGATGGCATTGCACCATTTTTTCCGCCGCGGCATTGTCTTCTCCCACAGGGATTTTGGAACCGCCCTTGACTGCGTGCGTGCGTCCCTTGCGACGGGGACACACCGCGCGTACTTGTACACTGGCCGTGGACCGAGCGCGCAGTCGATGCACATTGGCCACTGCATACCGTTTTTATTGACGCGGTACCTGCAGGATGCGCTCGGTCTTCCGTTGGTGATTCAGATGCCCGATGATGAGAAGCACTTCTTCCGCGACATTCCCGTCAGCGGGGAGAGGGCGAGCGGGTTGGTGGTGGAGAACATAAAAGACATCGTTGCCTTTGGCTTCGATCCACGCAGGACATTTATATTCCGCAACACGGTGTACATGGGGGACATGTGCCCAACTGTCGTGCAGGTGCAGCGCATGTTGACGCTGAGTGCTGTGAAGAATACATTTGGCCTGAAGGATAGCGACAATGTTGGAAAGGCAACCTTTCCAGCGGTGCAGGCCGCGCCGTGTTTTAGCAGTGCCTTCCCCTGTGTGCTACGACGGCTAGCTGGGGACCCGCCGCTGAAGTGCATCATTCCCTGTGCAATTGATCAGGACGCTTTTTTCCTCCTGGCACGCAACGTCGCGCCGCGTATGAAGTGCTGCGCCCCCGCACTGCTGCACACAAAGTTCCTCCCCGCACTGAAGGGAGCGCAGTTCAAGATGAGCAGCAGCGCCGAGGGGAACGGAGTCATCACACTACACGACACGGAGCAGGA
>NW_902468.1:0-932 GCF_000209065.1 Trypanosoma cruzi | reverse complement strand
TAATAATAATAATGTGTCATCGTCCATCAAATCTCCTCCGCTGCAGAGAGTCTTGTAGCAACCTCCCGTATTGCTGCCTGTATGCACTCCGCCGTCATTCCCATGTCCTCAAATGTTGACAAAAAAGCTCCCGCCTTGACTTTCATTGCAGCTGACCGCAATAAGCGAAACAAAACTGCCGCATTCAGTTCACGTGCTTCATTTAACACAAGAACCCCTTCCATCTGCTGAAGGAGAGTCACCGAGACGGAGCGCCGAGTTGCCGCGGTCTCTTTCAGGCCCTTCAGTAATTCTTTCGGCACTTGCACCTCTTCTCTAGAAGTCACCAAGTTGGGGTTCCGCAGGGAACGCGCGGTGTGTATCAGTTCTATCGGGACACTAGGGTATACCCCAGGCATGTTTTGCATGGCCCCGCGAAGGACGTAAAGGCGTGAAACTGTCACAGACTCTTTAAAACGCAAGTAGTGCCTCTGTGGAGTGGGCAAAATGGTCAAAATGTTGTTGATTTCCCGAGGATTGGGGGAGCACTTCAGTACAAGTTCCCCCACGGCATTTGTACTTCGGCCGTATAGCAGGATCGGGAGCAACATCGTCAAAAAAACCTCGTTAATCTCCTTGAAGGTTGCACACGACGGGATGGAAGAGAAGGAAGGAGTGGAAAACGACGTGTTGCCACGACCACGAGGCCTTCCTCCGGCGCAAGAATCCTCCTGTACACGAATACAATCGTCATTGCGTAGCAATAGAACAGCATTCGCATTCTCTTGTAAGGCATGTAGCGTGAGTGCGGCGTTCAGGCCCTGCGTGGAGAGTTCACCAACGGCCTGGGGTGCCACAGTGATACTGACAAGGTAAGATGCACGCCGCTTCTCCATCATCATTCCATCTAGCCCGTCATGCCGCATCATTTCTGCCTCCTCGCACTCATCCAC
>NW_902467.1:0-932 GCF_000209065.1 Trypanosoma cruzi | reverse complement strand
AGGGATGTTCGCGGGGGAGCTGGTCACCTAAATGAATATGTCCTGACGAAACGGAGATGTTTCTGCACGATTCTTTTCTATCTTATGAATTTTTGGAGGACGGTGATTGAAGGAACCAGGGAGCCGATAGCGACAGGACGGATTTTTCTTTACTTTTTATTTCTTACTTTCCCACCACCCCCTTTTTGATTCCCACCTCGCGGCGAGGCCTTGTGGCTGGCGGAGCCCAAGGTCTGCCACTTGGTAGGCGATAGTGTTTCCAATCCTAACAAGGTGCACCGTGTCGCGAGAGTGGCTATCGGAACAATATTTACTTGGAGCAAACATCGAGGGAGTGGCGAACCCACTGCCTCTCCACTGCCCCCCTTTTCCCTTCTTGTTTGATTTCTTTTGATGATTTCAGGATCCGGCCAGCAGCCCAGGCGAATATATTTTTTTTCATCGGGTTGGGTTTGTTTGTTGTGGGCGCTGACTGTGTGTGTGTGTGTGTGTGCTGGTGCCACTGCGGCGTGGCGTGGCTGCTCCGTCGCGTCTCGGTCCCACTCCCCCGCTGTCTCTGTTCTTTTGTGTGTATGCCTTGCACCTGCCCGTGTCTCTTCCTCCCATGCTGCGTGCTCTCGTTGTGCCCGCCCGGTGCCGGCCCGACAGGAGAGTTTACACCGCGAGCAACAAGCGAAGTCCACAAAGGCCCAAGTGACAATGATGCTGCGCCGCGTCCTCTGCGTGCTTGTCTTTGCCCTCTGCTGTGCGTGCGTGTGCGCCACGGCTCAGGAGGAGGGGCAGTACGATGCTGCTGTGTTTGAGGCTGCTGGGGGCGACCCGAAGAAGAACACGACTACCACTACCACTACGTCTACTACTACTTCCAAGGCGCCCAAGAACACGACTACCACTACCACTACGTCTACTACTACCTCCCAGGGCGCCCAAGA
>NW_902466.1:0-932 GCF_000209065.1 Trypanosoma cruzi | reverse complement strand
CGGGGTCCCTCCCGTGGCTTCCGCCGAAAAGTCAACCACCACAAATGGATACTCCAGCTTCCTAAGAAAATCCTGCAGCTGTTTGGGCGTTATCAGACAGCTCTTGTCATTACGGCACGGGTGCAAGACTACAGGGACGGTACTTTCCACCAGCGCCTTGTCTAGCACCAATTTAATGTTCTTTGATTCGTTGTTTACGAGTGCCAGCGGGGTAACACCCCCCTGCACAACGCCCAGATGAGTCCGCAAAACGTCCTCCGGGGCAAAGCGAAGATCTTTAAGAGACAAAGCATCCTGTATCACCTTCATGTTCGTCCTGGTGGTGTGTAATGCCGTCACAAGAACCAGGTCCTCCTTCTTACTCTTCAAAAAAATGTTTTTGGTGCCCGTGCACGGTACGCCAAAGCGCCCAAGCTCCTTGTTGGCTTCCTCCACAGTATGTTTCTCCTCGTGGGAAATTGTAGGCAGATCCATACCAAGAGCTCGGAGAATCTTCAGCATCTCCGACTCGCCCCTGCAATCACTCGCTGACATCGTTCTGGTAGAATTCGTTACCTGCTCTTTGTTGAGAGAAGAATAAAAGAAGAAGCCGGAGGAAAGATCTGCACCAGACACACTCGCCTCACAGTGACGGCGGTAAATCCATCGTGCTGAAGAACAAAAGACAGTACGGTTACTGAAATAAGTATTTTCCAAAGACGATGCCTTCCTCCTTGAACTGAAAGGCAACGTGCACCAACACCGCAGCGCCGGTGGAGAGTGGACGCCGTAACTCATTTTCATGATCAGGGCTCTCCTTTGCAGCGCAACAATGATAACGACAACGACAATAATAATAGTGACAACACAAAAAACAACAAAACCCCCACACTCCAATTCACGCGAAATTTAGAAATGGTGCTCTAATAAAACCCATGGCACATGCGCTTATA
>NW_902465.1:0-932 GCF_000209065.1 Trypanosoma cruzi | reverse complement strand
TTCTTAGCCACTGCCTTCTTCGGCGCGGCCTTCTTCGGCGAGGCCTTCTTGGGCGGAACGGCAGCGTCAGACATGTTTTGCGTTCTTAAATCCCTTTCGTGCACTCTCAGCAGGATCTTCACCAAACACAAAGACAAAACACAGGGAACGGGCAGGAGGAGCAGTGAGCGGACAGCACGCGGCACGAGAAATCGCACCAAAACAACACGGTAAGAAGAATGGGCACAAAGGACAGACCACCACAAACACGCCCTTCAGGTTCTCTATAGTGCTTTTCCACAGCACCGTCGCGAATGCACACACGGAAGAAGGGCTGCTGCAGCCCCCAGCACTGGGGATGAGAAACAAAAACAAACAAAAATAAAAACGAAACAAGAGTTCTAGTAATGGAAAAACGGGCATGACGTCGTCTCCACCGGTGACAAGTTCATATCGTTATCTACCAGGTGCGCCAGCGACACGGATCGCGAGAACGCACGGTTGAGCCAAAATAAATCCCTACTTCTTCGGCGCCTTCTTCACGGCTTTCTTGGGTGCCTTCTTTGCCGCATGCTTCTTGGCACTCTTGGTAACAGCCTTCTTGGCTGCTGCAGGCTTCTTCTTGGGGGCGGCCCTCTTCTTCGCAGCAGGCTTCTTCACGGCTGGTTTCCTAGCAGTCTTCTTGGCGGGAGTCTTCTTAGCCACTGCCTTCTTCGGCGCGGCCTTCTTCGGCGAGGCCTTCTTGGGCGGAACGGCAGCGTCAGACATGTTTTGCGTTCTTAAATTCCTTTCGTGCACTCTCAGCAGGATCTTCACCAAACACAAAGACAAAACACAGGGAACGGGCAGGAGGAGCAGTGAGCGGACAGCACGCGGCACGAGAAATCGCACCAAAACAACACGGTAAGAAGAATGGGCACAAAGGACAGACCACCACAAACACGCCCTTCAGG
>NW_902464.1:0-932 GCF_000209065.1 Trypanosoma cruzi | reverse complement strand
GGCATGACGTCGTCTCCACCGGTGACAAGTTCATACCGTTATCTACCAGGTGCGCCAGCGACACGGATCGCGAGAACGCACGGTTGAGCCAAAATAAATCCCTACTTCTTCGGCGCCTTCTTCACGGCTTTCTTGGGTGCCTTCTTTGCCGCATGCTTCTTGGCACTCTTAGTAACAGCCTTCTTGGCTGCTGCAGGCTTCTTCTTGGGGGCGGCCCTCTTCTTCGCAGCAGGCTTCTTCACGGCTGGTTTCCTAGCAGTCTTCTTGGCGGGAGTCCTCTTAGCCACTGCCTTCTTCGGCGCGGCCTTCTTCGGCGAGGCCTTCTTGGGCGGAACGGCAGCGTCAGACATGTTTTGCGTCCCTTAAATTCCTTTCGTGCACTCTCAGCAGGATCTTCACCAAACACAAAGACAACACACAGGGAAGGGGCAGGAGGAGCAGTGAGCGGACAGCACGCGGCACGAGAAATCGCACCAAAACAACACGGTGAGAAGAATGGGCACAAAGGACAGACCACCACAAACACGCCCTTCAGGTTCTCTATAGTGCTTTTCCACAGCACCGTCGCGAATGCACACACGGAAGAAGGGCTGCTGCAGCCCCCAGCACTGGGGATGAGAAACAAAAACAAACAAAAATAAAAACGAAACAAGAGTTCTAGTAATGGAAAAACGGGCATGACGTCGTCTCCACCGGTGACAAGTTCATATCGTTATCTACCAGGTGCGCCAGCGACACGGATCGCGAGAACGCACGGTTGAGCCAAAATAAATCCCTACTTCTTCGGCGCCTTCTTCACGGCTTTCTTGGGTGCCTTCTTTGCCGCATGCTTCTTGGCACTCTTGGTAACAGCCTTCTTGGCTGCTGCAGGCTTCTTCTTGGGGGCGGGCCTCTTCTTCGCAGCAGGCTTCTTCACGGCTGGTTTCTTAGCA
>NW_902463.1:0-932 GCF_000209065.1 Trypanosoma cruzi | reverse complement strand
GACAGTCCAAGATGATCGCACCGCACAAGGGACTGAAGCACAAACACATCATCACCACGCAGTGTTCGAGAGAGACTGACATTGATCTCTCCATTCGGAAACTGATTGCAACACGGCGGGTACCGCGGGCACTGCAACACCTCACATATCATCTTTTCACAAAAAAGGCTCGTACTGCCGGAAAGAATACGCGCCGCAAAGTTCCCTTGCCTCTCCTGGTGGGGAAAGTTAAGGGTAAAGAAAAACGTGTCACTGTGAGGCAAGATACGGCGAATATTGACCCCAGCGCGGTATTCATAGTGGCTTAAATGTGCCACGGTCTCCTCATAGGTGAGACGATACACCGTGCCATAGAGTGCGATCAAATCCAATGCAATGCGACGAAGATCAAGGCGTGGCTGTGCAATGGCGCTGTTGAAAATAGTTTCATCTATAGACATCAGGCGTTGCTGAAGTTCCAAACTGTCGCATGCGCAGCGTTCCATAAATTTCTTCATAATTTTGCGAAATGCCGCAAGATTAAGTGACCGGTAACGCAGGATAGTCTGAACCTTCACATATAATTTGGCAATACATTCATCTGGCATTGCGCGGATCTCCTCCTCCGTCAGTTGCTCCAATTCATGTACACGCGTCAGGAGATCATCCTCCAGTTGCCACAGATACTTCTTCACCTTCACAAAGGATGCTCGCAGCTCCACAAAAAATTTTTCTTCCAGTTCATGCCGTTTCTTCATCATCTCCTCTAGAGCCGGATCGCTCTCCGTTGTTGCCATTGGGCCAAACGTCCCTTCATGTGAGGTGGATGAAAGCATGGCTGCAGCTGCCACGGCCGCCGCCAGAGACGTGTGCTCATCAATCTCCTTCCGCAGTTGCTCCACCGATTTTGCAATCGGCTTCAGCTCAAAGTATGCCACATAATTCTCCCAGAG
>NW_902462.1:0-932 GCF_000209065.1 Trypanosoma cruzi | reverse complement strand
GACCACAACGTGTGATGCAGCAGCCGCTCGAAAACGATCAGCCGAGTGCAGCACCCGTGTGGGCAAGAGCTCGCGAAATTCCTCCAAGCAGCGGATAATTCAGGGTTGTTTGGTGTCCAGTGTGTGAACACGCAAACAGATAGTGACAGAGAGTGCCTCTGACTCCCATCATTCATAATTGAAAACAAAAATTTAGACCACGACGTGTGATGCAGCAGCCGCTCGAAAACGATCAGCCGAGTGCAGCACCCGTGTGGGCAAGAGCTCGCGAAATTCCCCCAAGCAGCGGATAATTCAGGGTTGTTTGGTGTCCAGTGTGTGAACACGCAAACAGATAGTGACAGAGAGTGCCTCTGACCCCCATCATTCATAATTGGAAACAAAAATTTAGACCACGATGTGTGATGCAGCAGCCGCTCGAAAACGATCAGCCGAGTGCAGCACCCGTGTGGGCAAGAGCTCGCGAAATTCCCCCAAGCAGCGGATAATTCAGGGTTGTTTGGTGTCCAGTGTGTGAACACGCAAACAGATAGTGACAGAGAGTGCCTCTGACCCCCATCATTCATAATTGGAAACAAAAATTTAGACCACAACGTGTGATGCAGCAGCCGCTCGAAAACGATCAGCCGAGTGCAGCACCCGTGTGGGCAAGAGCTCGCGAAATTCCTCCAAGCAGCGGATAATTCAGGGTTGTTTGGTGTCCAGTGTGTGAACACGCAAACAGATAGTGACAGAGAGTGCCTCTGACCCCCATCATTCATAATTGGAAACAAAAATTTAGACCACAACGTGTGATGCAGCAGCCGCTCGAAAACGATCAGCCGAGTGCAGCACCCGTGTGGGCAAGAGCTCGCGAAATTCCTCCAAGCAGCGGATAATTCAGGGTTGTTTGGTGTCCCAGTGTGTGAACACGCAAACAGATATGACAGAGA
>NW_902461.1:0-932 GCF_000209065.1 Trypanosoma cruzi | reverse complement strand
CCCAGCGACTCGCCATCAATGTGCACAGAGGCCTTGTTGCCTTGCAGCATGAGTGCCACTTTGTATTCGTTCCTTCGGCTCCCAAGTGCTGCTCCGTGTTGTTGTCTTGCCTTCGAACGTCGTCTCCCACTTCTTGTTGTGGCTGCACGACAGTCCCACAGTATGATTGGGCTCAGTGTCCGCCAGCATTGCACCCAGCAGAGGAGTGTTCTCACTCGGAGCCTCTTCGATGGTCACCGACACCACAAGTGTGGAGTTGTGGCTCAAAGATATATGACGCAAATTATTATCACCCCGAGTGTTCACAGGCCGTAGTGCCCTGGACTCAAGTCCCGTCACTCGTAACCCATCGTTGTCCTTCACTGCACTTGTCACCGTTGCATTCAGGAAAAGGTACTCGTCGTTCCACGTGACATCACTGGCCGCATCGGACAAAACTGCCACCAGCCACGCCGTGGGTATAGACAGGCTGGAAAAGAAAATGTCCTTTTGCGTCCAATTACTGAGGACGGACTCGATTTCCTCCAGTTCCTCCGTCGGGCGGGAAAGTGACATGACATGGCATTCACCGTTGTCCCTCCCCTGTAAAAGATGCAAACTGCCATCCGGGCACAGCAGGCTGCTGGTGAGCATCCAACTCGCAGCATTTTCCATGGCAACCGGTCCAACAGAAAACAAGCGGTTGTTGTCCGTGACCCAAAGGCAGTGCGCAGTGGCCCTTTTCTTCCCCGAGGCGTGCCCTCGCTGAGTGCACAGCATGACCTTCCTTCCCTCAATGGTCGCGGTGATGAGGGCATCCACATGCAGGCTTAAATCTCGAGAGACTCCTGATCGGGCGTTGACCCACACGGCTGAGAGTGTCCCGATGGCCTCCGTCCACGTTGTCCCCATGTCACGCGACTCGTACACCCTCTGGCCACTCTCGCAGTCAA
>NW_902460.1:0-932 GCF_000209065.1 Trypanosoma cruzi | reverse complement strand
GGGGGGGGGCGGATCTTTGTTTTCTATGATTGCCCCCTTTTTTTGTCTATTCCAGGTTGGTTTTAGGAGGCTTGATGTGCCTGCTGGGTGATCGCCGGCTTTTTTATTGGTGATTGCGTATTTTTGGCTTACCGGTGTGCCGCTCAGCGCCATTTTGTTTTACTCCTTTTCTGCTTATTGGGGCGTGTTGTTATTCGTCACGCGTCAGCACACACCGAGCAACATGTCAAAAAAACAAAACGCAGGCTTCTTCGCCCCTCGCGAGGGCCTCCGCAGCCACAATCCTGTGCGTGCGTGCATTCTCAGCGTTTTAAGCACGGCATGTGTGTGCATGTGCTTGTGTGTTTGGCAGCGCCTATAATTGCAGAGCAGCTGTGCGCCACAAGAGAGTCAGAAGAAAGCAACGGCATAGAGAGGCAGATAGAACACACGCACAAATTACTCATATCATCACACACAAAAACACACACGCAGCCCGCGGAATGGGTGCTCTCAACCACAAAACAATGAAAAACAAAACAAAAAGCCGAAGCGTGGGACGACCAGCGCACACACTCTCATTGCTCCCGTAAAGCAAAACACACACACAGGGAGAGAGAGAGAGAGAGAGAGGTCGCCCACTCAATGCAATAAAAACAAAACAGAAACAGTTACGGTGCTCCGCCCATGCAGCCAGGCAGGACGGCAGCGGTGCGTGTCGTGCAAAAGAGAGCACCAACGGGCCTGCATGGGTGTGCATTCATATATACAATGGGCACATTATGTGTGTGCTTCGTGGGATGAGGTGAGGGCGAGAGTCCATGCAAGGGGACACACACACACAGAGAGTGAGTGAAAGACGAGTGTGTGTGCGGGCGGTGCACGGCGCTCTCTCACTCACTCTCACGCGGCCACCACCGCAGCCGCAGCCGCACACACCACGAAACAGATGA
>NW_902459.1:0-932 GCF_000209065.1 Trypanosoma cruzi | reverse complement strand
TGAATGATGGGAGTCAGAGGCACTCTCTGTCACTATCTGTTTGCGTGTTCACACACTGGACACCAAACAACCCTGAATTATCCGCTGCTTGGAGGAATTTCGCGAGCTCTTGCCCACACGGGTGCTGCACTCGGCTGATCGTTTTCGAGCGGCTGCTGCATCACACGTTGTGGTCTAAATTTTTGTTTCCAATTATGAATGATGGGGGTCAGAGGCACTCTCTGTCACTATCTGTTTGCGTGTTCACACACTGGACACCAAACAACCCTGAATTATCCGCTGCTTGGAGGAATTTCGCGAGCTCTTGCCCACACGGGTGCTGCACTCGGCTGATCGTTTTCGAGCGGCTGCTGCATCACACGTCGTGGTCTAAATTTTTGTTTCCAATTATGAATGATGGGGGTCAGAGGCACTCTCTGTCAATATCTGTTTGCGTGTTCACACACTGGACACCAAACAACCCTGAATTATCCGCTGCTTGGAGGAATTTCGCGAGCTCTTGCCCACACGGGTGCTGCACTCGGCTGATCGTTTTCGAGCGGCTGCTGCATCACACGTCGTGGTCTAAATTTTTGTTTCCAATTATGAATGATGGGAGTCAGAGGCACTCTCTGTCACTATCTGTTTGCGTGTTCACACACTGGACACCAAACAACCCTGAATTATCCGCTGCTTGGGGGAATTTCGCGAGCTCTTGCCCACACGGGTGCTGCACTCGGCTGATCGTTTTCGAGCGGCTGCTGCATCACACATCGTGGTCTAAATTTTTGTTTCCAATTATGAATGATGGGGGTCAGAGGCACTCTCTGTCACTATCTGTTTGCGTGTTCACACACTGGACACCAAACAACCCTGAATTATCCGCTGCTTGGAGGAATTTCGCGAGCTCTTGCCCACACGGGTGCTGCACTCGGCTGATCGTTTCGAGCGGC
>NW_902458.1:0-932 GCF_000209065.1 Trypanosoma cruzi | reverse complement strand
GTCAACAGAACCGCCGTTCCCTACACTCCTATGAGGTGCTCTCACTTTTCACTGCCCCTCACATTGAGAATGTGCGTAATGCGTTGAAAACCACCGTATTTGACCCGAGGCCCACCATTGCACTTCGGCGCCCAATAAAATACTATGTGAGCGATGAGCTACATCTTGCAGTTGTGCCCGATATTGCGGAAGCTTGTCGTCGATTTGGGGACAATACGATTTACTTCTCAGGTGTGGCATGGCGCTACCGGGCCGCCGCACTCACCAAGAAGAAGAAGAAGGAAAAAATGACGGGGCTGGAGACGAGGGATGTGAATTCATCCACTTGGGCAACACACAAGTCTTTCATCATTGTGATTACAAACTGTGCTATTTACTGGTGCACAGATGGCGGTTTTGAGATCTTACGGCGCACAGAGCTGCTCGCACTGAAAGAAGTGTATTTGAGCCCCGCAGAGCCGGATGCTTTGTTGATCACGGTTCCAAAGGAGTACGACATGTACTTTTGCATCGACGGTCGAGGAAAAGAGTTTCTTGCCCAGCTGCAAGAAGCGTACGCGGCGTGGACAGATTATCATCGATACCTTCCACACGAACCACGGGGTTGTTGTCACAATCTTCCCTATGCTGGGCTACCAACAAAGGTTGTGTCCTGTCTTGCTTCCATGGGCCGATTGAAAAAGCCACCTCACTTTGACGAGATGCAAGTAAACCGCAGTGCGGAGGAAACGAGGGCAAGGATAGAGCTCCTGCAGCGCCGTTATCTTGCGGCTGCCATCTCCAAGCACGAGGTTGCCTTGGAGACGGCATCCAAGCGACAACTCTCAGGGGGAAGGAATGAAAATCCCGCGGATGCAGGCAGAGTCTCGTGGGCGAAGGTTTACAAGAGCCTTAATGCCACAAGGACGATACTGGAGTTGCACACAGGAGGG
>NW_902457.1:0-932 GCF_000209065.1 Trypanosoma cruzi | reverse complement strand
TTGTTTGGCGTTCAGTGTGTGAACACGCAAACAGACATTGAAAGAGAGTGCCTCTGACCACCACCATTCATAATTCGAAACAAAAATTTAGACCACAGCGTGTGGTGCAGCAGCCACTCGAAAACGATCCGCCGACTGCAGCACCCTTGTGGGCAAGATCTCGCGACATTCCTCCAAGCAGCGGATAGTTCAGGGTTGTTTGGCGTCCAGTGTGTGAACACGCAAACAGACATTGAAAGAGAGTGCCTCTGACCACCACCATTCATAATTCGAAACAAAAATTTAGACCACAGCGTGTGGTGCAGCAGCCACTCGAAAACGATCTGCCGAGTGCAGCACCCTTGTGGGCAAGATCTCGCGAAATTCCTCCAAGCAGCGGATAGTTCAGGGTTGTTTGGCGTCCAGTGTGTGAACACGCAAACAGACATTGAAAGAGAGTGCCTCTGACCACCACCATTCATAATTCGAAACAAAAATTTAGACCACAACGTGTGGTGCAGCAGCCACTCGAAAACGATCCGCCGACTGCAGCACCCTTGTGGGCAAGATCTCGCGACATTCCTCCAAGCAGCGGATAGTTCAGGGTTGTTTGGCGTCCAGTGTGTGAACACGCAAACAGACATTGAAAGAGAGTGTCTCTGACCACCACCATTCATAATTCGAAACAAAAATTTAGACCACAGCGTGTGGTGCAGCAGCCGCTCGAAAACGATCCGCCGACTGCAGCACCCTTGTGGGCAAGATCTCGCGAAACTCCTCCAAGCAGCGGATAGTTCAGGGTTGTTTGGCGTCCAGTCTGTGAACACGCAAACAGACATTGAAAGAGAGTGCCTCTGACCACCACCATTCATAATTCGAAACAAAAATTTAGACCACAGCGTGTGGTGCAGCAGCCACTCGAAAACGATCCGCCGAGTGCAGCACCCTTGTGG
>NW_902456.1:0-932 GCF_000209065.1 Trypanosoma cruzi | reverse complement strand
CACCATCGTGCAGTGAACAAATGGGCGGGACGCGGCCATGCATCGCCCCGCTCCATTTCCCACCACTCAAGTGTTGCGTGCCCGCACAAAATAGCAAGCACAATCAGAGTGCACACAAAACCAACCAACACCCTCACTCGCTGAAGCACATTATTCGCATGGAGTGACAACATTTAGGGACACACCGGCAGTAGCAGGCTGCATGGAATTTCCCTGCCAACCCTGCAAAGAGACACAACAACTCTGCAGAGTCAAAGTGACAGTCCCTCGGTGCTGCCCGCAGTTCACATGGCAGGACAAATTCCACGCACGCATAGTTCCGGATTCCTCGCTGTTTGAGTGCACATCAACAGAGCGTAAAAAAATACCTGCGCGCAAGATGGCGATTAAGTAAACTCTTCAGCCTGTTTTGTTTGACGGTGTTGGCGGGCAATCCCGCACAATCCAATCAAAGTGACACGCCGGACAGAACGGCGTCAGTTAATAAATAAATAATTGCGTCAATGCAAAAGGCAGGTAAAATTTGGGTTTTACTCCCGAATTCGGGGGCGACAGTGGCATGAGAGTGTGTATGTGTGCAGGACCTTTCGCGGGACGGTGCTGTCCAATCCCGCCGTGCCTTGAGATAAAAGGGCAACAAATGAAAAAAGGAGCACACTCTCCAGAAAAGGAGTGACGGTTGGGCAGTCAACCCCCGCTTCGTCCCACACGACATCCACATATGTGCACTCCACCTCAAATACGTACGTCCCTGGACGCCGCATGCATGAATTGTGGTTTCGTCGCTTGCAATGTGTTTTTCCTCCCGCAAACAACAAAAAGGATGGCCACGGCGCAGCTCCACTCAGGGAGGCAAATCGAGGCAGACACGGGTGGGAACCAGGCGTCATACAAAATAATAATAAAAGAGGGGCAGGGCAATAACCCCTCCA
>NW_902455.1:0-932 GCF_000209065.1 Trypanosoma cruzi | reverse complement strand
CCAAACTGCCCGGAGACTTTGCTTCCGAGTGCGGCCGCCTCCTCCGCGCAGGAGAACGCCGCCGAGGAACAGTGCGCCGTTTGCCCAAAATGGCACGCACACATCCATTCATCAGCGTCCCACTGTCGCCGATTCCAGGACGGCAGAGGAGTCAGGCCGCCGAGAATGCGCACGTTTCCCGGCGACGACACACCGATGGGATCACAACCGGTCGAATTTCCCCGTCCAGCATGCAGCTTTCAGCGCCACAGCAGTGACGGAGCGACCCGTCACCGCACGGCATGCCACGGGCATCGGCCGGGCTCCGTGAAAACTGGCCAACGCGAACCATGCGAAGAGACAGGTCTGCACCTGCTCTGCAGGCACCCATGAAAAAAACATGGTGTGGACGCCTGGGGGGTGAGGAAGCCGTGCCTCACCAAGAAGTTGGCGTGGTTTCTCTTCGAGGTGGAGCGGCTCTGCCCCCAACAGCGCCCCTGCGCGGCGAGAAGGCACAAAAGCTCTCGCAGATGCGGTATAACGTCGACACTCGTGGCATGTACATCCCCCTCTCTATAAATGACGAAAAGATAACTTGGCTCATTGATCTGCTATTTTGCTGATTCTCGGTGAAGACCGACTGCCGAGGTCTCGCGTTAGCCCGGGGCGGGTGCGTAACGTGGTTCTGCTTCACGCCGTCCGCTGCAGCGCCATCTCCGGGGACCGGGGCTCTTCCTCCCGGCTCCACGCGGCGTGGCGGCGCTTGCTCTGGGATGGTGGCCGGCCGGCGGGTCGTTGGATTTATGTGAGAAAGGACGAGGAACAGAAAAAGAAAGGCGCTGGTTGCGGATCGTTGATCCACTGCGGCAGAGTGTGCGTGCTTGGGTGCGGAGGGGCCCGCAATGGCGGGAGGAGGCAGCGCAGCGTCCCACAGGCGCCGGACGAGCCCTTGC
>NW_902454.1:0-932 GCF_000209065.1 Trypanosoma cruzi | reverse complement strand
ATCGTTTTCGAGCGGCTGCTGCATCACACGTTGTGGTCCAAATTTTTGTTTCCAATTATGAATGGTGGGAGTCAGAGACACTCTCTGTCACTATCTGTTTGCGTGTTCACACACTGGACACCAAACAACCCTGAACTATCCGCTGCTTGGAGGAATTTCGCGAGCTCTTGCCCACGAGGGTGCTGCACTCGGCTGATCGTTTTCGAGCGGCTGCTGCATCACACGTTGTGGTCCAAATTTTTGTTTCCAATTATGAATGGTGGGAGTCAGAGACACTCTCTGTCAATATCTGTTTGCGTGTTCACACACTGGACACCAAACAACCCTGAACTATCCGCTGCTTGGAGGAATTTCGCGAGCTCTTGCCCACGAGGGTGCTGCAATCGGCTGATCGTTTTCGAGCGGCTGCTGCATCACACGTTGTGGTCCAAATTTTTGTTTCCAATTATGAATGGTGGGAGTCAGAGACACTCTCTGTCAATATCTGTTTGCGTGTTCACACACTGGACACCAAACAACCCTGAATTATCCGCTGCTTGGAGGAATTTCGCGAGCTCTTGCCCACGAGGGTGCTGCACTCGGCTGATCGTTTTCGAGCGGCTGCTGCATCACACGTTGTGGTCCAAATTTTTGTTTCCAATTATGAATGGTGGGAGTCAGAGACACTCTCTGTCAATATCTGTTTGCGTGTTCACACACTGGACACCAAACAACCCTGAACTATCCGCTGCTTGGAGGAATTTCGCGAGCTCTTGCCCACGAGGGTGCTGCACTCGGCTGATCGTTTTCGAGCGGCTGCTGCATCACACGTTGTGGTCCAAATTTTTGTTTCCAATTATGAATGGTGGGAGTCAGAGACACTCTCTGTCAATATCTGTTTGCGTGTTCACACACAGGACACCAAACAACCCTGAATTATCCGCTGCTTGGAG
>NW_902453.1:0-932 GCF_000209065.1 Trypanosoma cruzi | reverse complement strand
TTGCCCCAGTGTGCTGCAGCACCGACGCTCGCTCAATAATAATAAAAAAGTAAAATGAGAAAAAAGGCAGCATCAGAAACAAAGAGTGCCCTCAGAGGCGGCGATGACGGCTTTGGTATGGCTGATAGCGACGCTGCCTGTCCACGTCGGCCAGCCGGCCACTGGAGCTGGAGCCGCAGAAGAACTCAACGGAGCCTCTTAAAAGCCAGTTGCATTGGTTGAGAGGAACAGAGGACCTCACCGATGGGCCGCTGCAGTGCGTACTCGTAAAGAAGACTTCCTCTGTGAGAGTCTCAGCACCGCACGTGACAATGGCAGAGACGCCGCTGGTGGTCAGGAGACACTGACCGGTCGGTAACGTCACGTTCTCGCACCCGACAATGCACGCGGCGTCAGTGCAGGACATCTGCACAAAGTACGATGGGGACGGTCCTGGGGCACTTGTGGTCGTCGTGGTGGTTGGCTCGGGAGTGGGTCCGGGGCCACCGACCACCGCGGAGCTCGCCTCCTCCTTGACAAGGCACTGGTTCGAGCCCTTTGCAATGCGGATGTAGCCATCCTCGCCCCACTGCGCGGTCCACGAGTTCTTGATGATCCAGTACGGCACTGCGGCGCTGTCATTGTAGCCGACGAGAAGAACGCCGTGATCCAGCTGCTCGGAGACGCAGCTCGTCATAACGCCGCCCGTGTAGGTCATCCAGCTGCTGGCGTCGACGGCAACGGCAACCGGGCCATTGACTGCAAGCCATGCGGCTATTTGGGCCTCGTCCTGCGGTAATTCAACGTGACCGGTAATCGTGGCACCCACCGTGTGGCCTGACGTCGTGCACGGCGGCGATATCCCCTCGCCCGACGCATAAGGGTAGCTGTCCTCCGTGTACACGGCGCCGTTATTCTCCTGCACAATCCACTCAAAGGCGTTGTTCATCAGG
>NW_902452.1:0-932 GCF_000209065.1 Trypanosoma cruzi | reverse complement strand
TCGCAGCAGTCGAAGACGGTGCTCCAAAACACGTTCTTGAAAGGAGACTCCGCTGGTGGCTTCGCAGCAGTCGAAGACGGTGCTCCAAACACGCTCTTGAGAGGAGACTCCGCGGGTGGCTTCGCAGTGAATGTGTTTTGAGTTGCCGTTCGGTAGAAGGTACGCTTTGCTGCACATGGCCAACAGTCGCTTCTAACTTCCGTCTTTCCGCTCAGGTGTTGTCCGGCTAGTGGCTTTACCTTGTCACAAACGCGACACCTCCAGATATAAGAGGAACTGCTCTCGGATTCCTTTGTCTCCTTTTTGTCCCCAACATTAGGGAAAAGAAATAGATGCTCCTCCGCTTCTACCGGAATACGTGGAGGCTCAAACGCCACTACGGCTTTCACACCCCCTGACGTTGAAGATAAATTGATCACGGGCTTTCTGTTATCATCTTCATCCACATCCTGTTTTCCACATACCGACAATTTTTCCCTTTCCAGTATGAATGTCGACTTCCTCGCGCACGGCCAACAGTCGGAGCGTACTTCAGTCTTATTTTTTAAATGTTCTCCAGAAAGATCCTTTGCCTTACCACAACGGGAACATTTCCACACTCCATTTTTGCCACAGGAGGTGCCTCCCAACTCCTTCACAGCTAACTCCGCGGGTGGCTTTGCATCAGTCGAAGACGGTGCTCCAAACACGCTCTTGAAAGGAGACTCCGCGGGTGGCTTTGCATCAGTCGAAGACGGTGCTCCAAACACGCTCTTGAAAGGAGACTCCGCGGGTGGCTTCGCAGCAGTCGAAGACGGTGCTCCAAACACGTTCTTGAGAGGAGACTCCGCGTGTGGCTTCGCAGTGAATGTGTTTTGAGTTGCCGTTCGGTAGAAGGTACGCTTTGCTGCACATGGCCAACAGTCGCTTCTAACTTCCGTCTTTCCGCTCAG
>NW_902451.1:0-932 GCF_000209065.1 Trypanosoma cruzi | reverse complement strand
CAATCAGCACCGAGTCCACCACAATGACGCGCGAGCTCAGCGGAAATCGGTTCGCCACCACCACGCCGCCGCCAGAGCGTGACTCAAGCCCGCTGATCAACACATCGGCGCGCTGGCCAGCAGGCGGGTCGGACCGCCACCCGACAACGTACAGGCTCGCTCCGCTCACAAACGTGCAGTTCGCCAGCGTCACGTTGCGCACGCTCCCTGACATCGACTCCATGTCCACCACGAAATCCGCCGCAAAGGTCACACCAACGTAGCACAGCACCGACGTCCCAAAACCGGCGTTCACCTCCACATCCACACGCACATCACGCACGCACAAGTCGGCACCGTCAGTGCTTGAAGGCTCGGGAACAGCAACGGGCAGGCACGCATCGCCGTGGCCGCCCTCCGCACACGTGCAGGCGCAGCCATCACTCGAGGCCGTCGTCGTGTACGCAGGGAAGCACGACGCTGCAAGGGTGCATGGGTCGCTGCAGCTCAGGATGGTGGCATTGTACACGGACGGAATGCTGGATCCCGCCGCCTCCTCGCCGTTCACAGTGTTGCACGCGGCCACAATCGCTCCGTTTGTGATATCGCGGCAACCTGCATATATCTGCAGAACTGTCGGCGTTCCCCTGCTGGAAATGAATTGGTTGCCGGACACAGACACCGTGGAGTCGCGGAGATTCACCGTGGGGGATATGCAGGCAAAGGCTTCCGATGGGGATTCACGGCAGGAGTTGCCGCTCAACTGCAGCCAGGAGTTGTAGTAGATTTGGTAACTGGATCTTGAGGAAACCACAGCCAAGCTTCTCTGCATTTCGTTGCCCTGAAACACGACCGCTGACTGGGACTCCACACGTGAGGCCCAAAGAAATAGCATGAAGTGCTCTAACTCCCCCAGCACAAGGTTGCCTCGGATCACCACGGCAGAGTTGTTC
>NW_902450.1:0-932 GCF_000209065.1 Trypanosoma cruzi | reverse complement strand
TGACAGAGAGTGGCCTCCTGAACCACCACCATTCATAATTTCGAAACAAAAATTTAGACCACAACGTGCGGTGCAGCGGCCGCTCGAAAACGATCCGGCGAGTGCAGCACCCCTGTGGGCAAGATCTCGCGAAACTCCTCCAAGCAGCGGATAGTTCAGGGTTGTTTGGCGTCCAGTGTGTGAACACGCAAACAGACATTGAAAGAGAGTGCCTCTGACCACCACCATTCATAATTCGAAACAAAAATTTAGACCACAACGTGCGGTGCAGCGGCCGCTCGAAAACGATCCGCCGAGTGCAGCACCCATGTGGGCAAGATCTCGCGAAACTCCTCCAAGCAGCGGATAGTTCCGGGTTGTTTGGCGTCCAGTGTGTGAACACGCAAACAGACATTGAAAGAGAGTGCCTCTGACCACCACCATTCATAATTCGAAACAAAAATTTAGACCACAACGTGCGGTGCAGCGGCCGCTCGAAAACGATCCGGCGAGTGCAGCACCCCTGTGGGCAAGATCTCGCGAAATTCCTCCAAGCAGCGGATAGTTCAAGGTTGTTTGGCGTCCAGTGTGTGAACACGCAAACAGACATTGAAAGAGAGTGTCTCTGACCACCACCATTCATAATTCGAAACAAAAATTTAGACCACAACGTGCGGTGCAGCGGCCGCTCGAAAACGATCCGCCGAGTGCAGCACCCATGTGGGCAAGATCTCGCGAAACTCCTCCAAGCAGCGGATAGTTCAGGGTTGTTTGGCGTCCAGTGTGTGAACACGCAAACAGACATTGAAAGAGAGTGTCTCTGATCACCACCATTCATAATTCGAAACAAAAATTTAGACCACAACGTGCGGTGCAGCATCCACTCGAAAACGATCCGCCGAGTGCAGCACCCTTGTGGGCAAGATCTCGCGACATTCCTCCAAGCAGCGGAT
>NW_902449.1:0-932 GCF_000209065.1 Trypanosoma cruzi | reverse complement strand
CAACTAACACGCGACGAGGACGCCACATGCATCGCGGACGCGGTCGGACCGCCCGACGTCACCAGCGACACGCCGTCAAGCACCACCGCGCTCGACAGCAGTTCCACACCGCCGCCAACGTACACCGCCGACCCGCCCACGTGCGACGACCTCAGCACAGTGTTGCTCACACGCAGCTGCGACTGCAACAGCGACGTCGCGTACAGCACAAGCGGCGAAGCCACCGCGTCCGTCAGCCCGCTCAGCTGCGAGTAGTGCATCGGCCCCGGCGTCACAATCGTCGAGTCGCGGACCGTCACGTTCGTGTGTGCCGGCAGGTTGTGCACAAACACGAGCGAGCAGTAGCCGCCGGACAGCCCGCTCACGCTCACCTCCAGGCTCCGGTCACTCGCCGGCTCGCCGCTGTAGCCCCGCACGTAGAGCTGCGCACCGCCGTCGCACACGCAGTTCCTCAATTCGATGCGCAGCGCACCGGGGAGCATCGCCGCCACGTCGAACACCACAGCCACGCCGTTCGTGATGGACACGCCGTCCATCAGCGCCGTGTCCACGGCGCGGCCAACCGTGATGGCTCTGTCCACCGTGCCGCCCCGCAGTCGCAACACCACCGCATGCACCGCGGGCATCCACGCCGCAGCAGCAACCAGCGCCAACACCAAAAGAAGCGCCGCACGCACAGCTGAAATGGCCCTGCGCTGCACACGGTGCCGGCTGCGCGGACACGCACCCACCGCAGACCGCATCCACCGACCCAGACACGTATCAGCAGGGCTCTCGTGGTGTGTCGCACTCGCCCCGTCAACCATTCCTCCTGTCTATCAAATCCCTTTCTACAGATGGCAAATCCAGATACACGATTCCGATAGGTCGTTATCCCACTAATTATAAACCTAATACTGCGAGTAATCCCTAACACCTTAAAACGATAGTTG
>NW_902448.1:0-932 GCF_000209065.1 Trypanosoma cruzi | reverse complement strand
AACCCTGAACCATCCGCTGCTTGGAGGAATGTCGCGAGATCTTGCCCACAGGGGTGCTGCACTCGGCGGATCGTTTTCGAGCGGCTGCTGCACCGCACGTTGTGGTCTAAATTTTTGTTTCGAATTATGAATGGTGGTGGTCAGAGACACTCTCTTTCAATGTCTGTTTGCGTGTTCACACACTGGACGCCAAACAACCCTGAACCATCCGCTGCTTGGAGGAATTTCGCGAGATCTTGCCCACAGGGGTGCTGCACTCGCCGGATCGTTTTCGAGCGGCCGCTGCACCGCACGTTGTGGTCTAAATTTTTGTTTCGAATTATGAATGGTGGTGGTCAGAGGCACTCTCTTTCAATGTCTGTTTGCGTGTTCACACACTGGACGCCAAACAACCCTGAACTATCCGCTGCTTGGAGGAATTTCGCGAGATCTTGCCCACAGGGGTGCTGCAGTCGGCGGATCGTTTTCGAGCGGCCGCTGCACCGCACGTTGTGGTCTAAATTTTTGTTTCGAATTATGAATGGTGGTGGTCAGAGGCACTCTCTTTCAATGTCTGTTTGCGTGTTCACACACTGGACGCCAAACAACCCTGAACTATCCGCTGCTTGGAGGAATTTCGCGAGATCTTGCCCACAGGGGTGCTGCACTCGGCGGATCGTTTTCGAGCGGCTGCTGCACCGCACGTTGTGGTCTAAATTTTTGTTTCGAATTATGAATGGTGGTGGTCAGAGACACTCTCTTTCAATGTCTGTTTGCGTGTTCACACACTGGACGCCAAACAACCCTGAACTATCCGCTGCTTGGAGGAATTTCGCGAGATCTTGCCCACAGGGGTGCTGCACTCGCCGGATCGTTTTCGAGCGGCCGCTGCACCGCACGTTGTGGTCTAATTTTTGTTTCGAATTATGAATGGTGGTGGTCAGAGACACTCT
>NW_902447.1:0-932 GCF_000209065.1 Trypanosoma cruzi | reverse complement strand
CATTGGTCGTAAGAAAGGAAAAGGAAAAAGATGGTGAAGGGTATGGAATGAAAGAGGGCGGTGCTGAATAAAGCGTTGTGGGGAAGGGGAATGAGTATGAGGAATTTGCGTAAATGTTGGCAGACAACGCGCAGTCTGTGCATAAAAACCACTAAAAGCGAATAAATTTTGGGCTTCTTTCTTTTTTTAATCCAATCCTCACTGATAGTAGTAAGCCTTTTTAGCGCAACAGAAATAGGAAAGCAGCCATGAACCAGAAGAACGATAACTCCGTGCTGAACAACAGCAATAATGGTAACTTCAACGAACAACATCCCCCACAAAAATCGCAAAAGCGTCAGTCCGTTCTCTCCAAGGCCATTAGTGAGCACAAGGAGGACGGCGTCGATGAAGTGCCAATGCTACCGCCGTCCAAGGGTCTGACGACGGCCGAAGCTAAAGAACTCCTTGCCAAATACGGACGCAACGAGCTCCCGGAGAAGAAAACGCCCAGTTGGCTGATATTTGTGCGTAACCTATGGGGTCCTATGCCTTTTGTCCTGTGGGTCGCCATCATCATTGAGTTGTCGCTGGAGAACTGGCCTGACGGTGCCATTCTTCTTGCTATTCAGCTTGCCAATGCCACAATTGGGTGGTATGAGACAATCAAGGCAGGCGACGCTGTGGCTGCGCTGAAGAACTCACTGAAGCCCGTGGCGACCGTCCACCGTGACGGAGCATGGCAGCAGCTGGATGCCGCGCTGCTGGTACCCGGTGATCTTGTGAAGCTCGCATCCGGCTCCGCGGTGCCTGCCGATTGCAGCATCAACGAGGGTGTGATTGACGTGGACGAGGCGGCGCTGACGGGTGAGTCGCTTCCCGTGACGATGGGAACGGACCACATGCCCAAAATGGGATCAAGCGTTGTGCGCGGTGAGGTGGATGGAACGGTG
>NW_902446.1:0-932 GCF_000209065.1 Trypanosoma cruzi | reverse complement strand
TCTGTTTGCGTGTTCACACACTGAACGCCAAACAACCCGGAACTATCCGCTGCTTGGTGGAATTTCGCGAGATCTTGCCCACAAGGGTGCTGCAGTCGGCGGATCGTTTTCGAGCGGCTGCTGCACCACACGCTGTGGTCTAAATTTTTGTTTCGAATTATGAATGGTGGTGGTCAGAGGCACTCTCTTTCAATGTCTGTTTGCGTGTTCACACACTGGACACCAAACAACCCGGAACTATCCGCTGCTTGGAGGAATTTCGCGAGCTCTTGCCCACAGGGGTGCTGCACTCGGCGGATCGTTTTCGAGCGGCTGCTGCACCACACGCTGTGGTCTAAATTTTTGTTTCGAATTATGAATGGTGGTGGTCAGAGGCACTCTCTTTCAATGTCTGTTTGCGTGTTCACACACTGGACACCAAACAACCCGGAACTATCCGCTGCTTGGTGGAATTTCGCGAGCTCTTGCCCACAGGGGTGCTGCACTCGGCGGATCGTTTTCGAGTGGCTGCTGCACCACACGCTGTGGTCTAAATTTTTGTTTCGAATTATGAATGGTGGTGGTCAGAGGCACTCTCTTTCAATGTCTGTTTGCGTGTTCACACACTGGACACCAAACAACCCGGAACTATCCGCTGCTTGGAGGAGTTTCGCGAGATCTTGCCCACATGGGTGCTGCACTCGGCGGATCGTTTTCGAGTGGCTGCTGCACCACACGTTGTGGTCTAAATTTTTGTTTCGAATTATGAATGGTGGTGGTCAGAGACACTCTCTTTCAATGTCTGTTTGCGTGTTCACACACTGGACGCCAAACAACCCTGAACTATCCGCTGCTTGGAGGAATGTCGCGAGATCTTGCCCACAAGGGTGCTGCACTCGGCGGATCGTTTTCGAGCGGCTGCTGCACCACACGCTGTGGTCTAAATTTTTGTT
>NW_902445.1:0-932 GCF_000209065.1 Trypanosoma cruzi | reverse complement strand
TTTGTTGGGTGCTCGAATTGGGGGCGGATCCTACGAATTTTTTCTTTGGGCATTAGATGCGTTGGATTTTGTGCCTGGTCTGTGGGAGGCGTACAATTGGGCCCTGCAGATGGAGTGGCGGCTCACGGTGCACTGCGTAAAGGGTCTGGGGACGGCTGCTACTTTCCTATATAGGGAGGCTGCCCAACCTGTTTGGCGCATCATGAATTATGCGGCGTGTTCCTTCGCCACCCTTGTGGGTGACCTGGCTCCATTGCTCTCGGATTTGCTCCATCTCTCGGATTTCAAGAGTTTCCTTCGAAAAAGTGTGTTATTTTTATGGCATTTGGAACTTCATTTGCTCGCTGCGGAGTCAAAGTTGATTTGGCAACTGCTTTGTTACTTTGTTACGTGTATGAATATGCCCTTGGGACTTGGGTTCAATATGGCCCGTGACGCACTTGGCTGGGTGCGGTACGCGTTGGGGCTTTACACCACCACGACGCTCTCTGCTCATGTCTTTGTTGCAGTGATCCAGACAGCCTTCATTTTGATTGCCTTGCGTAATGAACTACGCAACATCGCCACACGTGAACGTGAGAAATATCCTTCCTTTGTGCGGCGGTATACCGGTGGGGGTTTTGTGATTATGTTGCTGGCCTTTACAAGAGTGCATTCGATGCTCACAATTCGATACGTTGGGGCACACTTCATGGTGCTGCTCATGCTCATTGGACTCTCCACGCTTCCTTTCTTTGTCAAGCCGTACAATCTGGCCCTGTGTGTGGGCTTTCCATGTGTTTCCTCGCACACGTGTCTGGCGTTTTTTAGAAAAAATCCGGAGCGGAAGCATGTGATTTCTCTATCGGTAGTCAAGGGACTGTTTGTCATTGTGATTGATCGTACAATAGGCAAATTTGTCGCGCAAATCCTGCGGGAGATGTTTTTTTTTC
>NW_902444.1:0-932 GCF_000209065.1 Trypanosoma cruzi | reverse complement strand
CCGCCTGTGTGCGTGTCCTTGTACTGCCGGCTTCCTTTCCTCCTTTCTCCCCCGCTCCTCCGTCCTGTGCCACGGAGCACGCCAGAGTCAATCAAGGTCGAGAGCTACTTTTAAAAAACAGCAGGAAAGAGAAGAAAATGACGTACGAGGGAGCCATCGGCATCGATCTCGGCACAACTTACTCGTGCGTTGGTGTTTGGCAGAACGAGCGCGTGGAGATCATTGCGAACGATCAGGGCAACCGCACAACGCCGTCGTACGTGGCGTTCACCGACACGGAGCGTCTGATCGGTGATGCCGCGAAGAACCAGGTTGCGATGAACCCGACGAACACCGTCTTCGACGCGAAGCGCCTCATTGGGCGGAAGTTCAGCGACCCCGTTGTGCAGTCGGACATGAAGCACTGGCCCTTCAAGGTCATCACGAAGGGCGACGACAAGCCGGTGATCCAGGTGCAGTTCCGCGGCGAGACAAAGACGTTCAACCCGGAGGAGGTGAGCTCGATGGTGCTGTCAAAGATGAAGGAGATTGCGGAGTCGTACCTGGGCAAGCAGGTGAAGAAGGCCGTGGTGACTGTGCCCGCGTACTTCAACGACTCCCAGCGGCAGGCGACGAAGGATGCCGGCACGATCGCGGGGATGGAGGTGCTGCGCATCATCAATGAGCCGACAGCTGCCGCCATTGCGTACGGCCTGGACAAAGTGGAGGACGGCAAGGAGCGCAATGTGCTCATCTTTGACCTTGGCGGCGGCACGTTTGATGTCACGCTGCTGACGATCGACGGTGGCATCTTTGAGGTGAAGGCGACGAACGGCGACACGCACCTGGGCGGCGAGGACTTTGACAACCGCCTCGTGTCGCACTTCACGGACGAGTTCAAGCGCAAGAACAAGGGCAAGGACCTGACGACAAGCCAGCGCGCCCTCCGCCGC
>NW_902443.1:0-932 GCF_000209065.1 Trypanosoma cruzi | reverse complement strand
CCTCAACAGACTCACCACACAGTCGAATCACACACCCGAAAGGAGAAGTGGCACCTAAAAAAATAACACGGAAACAAAGCGCGGATTTTCCCCGTGAACTCCCATCCAAATAGTCTCGGCCACAGAGTTTGTGCCGCCGACCCTCAGGAAGGGCTGATGCACCGACCGCCGCTGACCGATCCCCCGGCAATGCAACAAGAAGTGCCACTGTCTCTCGAATTCCGTCATCACCCATTCCTCCCATTGAGGGAAGGGAACGCAAGGTGACGGTGTGGGCGTGTCTAGCCGACAGAAATGAAGGAAGTGACTCCAGCCGCAAAACAAATTGAACGAATCCTCCTCCCAAATCCTTCAAAGACACCGGTCGGTCAGCTGCCGAGGTTAAAGGCGCGGAGGACAACACATTGAATGCATGGAGCACTGCAGCGGCCTGAATATATTCTGCAATATCCGCGGTCAGTTCATGAACGTACAACAAAGAGACAGCAAGTTCAAAGGGGCATGTGAACCCGTCAGTGATCACCCGCGCCGGAGGATCGCCACCCCACCCTCCAAGGGCACCTCAATGACGTCAAATATTTCCACCGCATGGCACCCACAACACAATCGCGTGGCATAAAGTATTGCCTTGCAGCACCCCATGCAATGCGGCAATCGACAACCGTCTCGAACATGGCGTGCGACAAAGATACCAAAGGAAGGTGCAGCAAAGACCCTCCGCATCTCAGCAACTCCAAACATCCAGTAAAAGGCAGGAGCGTCAGACAGTACCCACGGACTCACCGAATATGGCGTCAAAAGGCAGCGAGATGTCAGATACCAAGAGGCTCGCATTTCTTCCCCGTGACACTTCCACGAATGAATGCAAATGCCGTGCCCTGCGGCCTCTCGACCCCTTCGAGGCAACGTTGCGGCCACATGGCGACGGCTCA
>NW_902442.1:0-932 GCF_000209065.1 Trypanosoma cruzi | reverse complement strand
TCGAGGGAGATGCTCTACGCCGCTGGCGCTGTGACCGCTGCTGGGAGCACGCTGAGCTTTGTGCGCACCCGAGCGCTGCTGCCGCGGATGCTGTCGGTGAGCCTGTCGCTTGCGGCTGGGGCGCATTTGGGGGTGGCGTGCAACGACGCTGGTGGCCGTGTCCTGTCGACGGCGGAGGAGTACGCAGCAGCTGGTTTTGGCGACGCTGGGAGCATCGACGTTGTTGGGTGCGACGCCTGCGACAGGGACACGCACTGCTACGCGCCCGGGACGGCGGCGGCGAGCATGAAGGACGGTGTGTGCGTGTGCGTGTGCGGCAGCGGCGGGTACGGCGAGGCGTGCGTGCCTGTGGGAGCTCCTGCGCTGCCGCCTGCTGTGGGCACTGCGTCGAGTGTGTTCGTCTGCGAGAGCGTGACGGTGCGGTCTGTGTTCGTTGTGCCTGCCGGCGCGAGCGAGGTGACGCTGCGCCACGTTGTGCTGGACGGCGTGAGTCCGGTGCTCTACGTGCCGTGGATGGCGCGGGACGGCGTGCAGATTGTTGTGCAGAACGTGTCGCTGCGTAACGGCGCCGTGCTGTACGTGATGGGCGGTGGAGCGTTGCGCGGTGCGGGTGCGGCGGGGAGCGACGAGAGCGGGCCGGTGGAGCTGTCCGTGTGCGATGTGGAGGCGCTGAACGGTGCGCTTGTGCTGACCGGCACGTTCCCCGCGGGGTCTTTGCTGACGGTGACGGGCTCCCTGCTGGTTGCCGCGAGGTCGACGCCGCTCGTGTATCTTTCCGGCTCGCAGTCCTCGCCGTACGCACCGGTGCTGGTGCTGTCGGGCCTGCGGCTCGTGCGGTCTGTGCTGGTTGTGTCCGGCGTTGCCCTCGTGACTGTGATGACTGGTGGGCGGACGGTGGTGGTGGACGGCGCGGTGCTGGAGGTTGTCGGTGG
>NW_902441.1:0-932 GCF_000209065.1 Trypanosoma cruzi | reverse complement strand
AACAAGGGCACAGGAGCCCCACACACCACACACACACACACACAACGACAGTAGAAGGTAAAAATGACCATCAACTACATAAAGTGGAGAATGTGCTCCGCCCAGCAAAAACAAGGCCCCGCCGCATGCGGACACGGTGTTTACATTGGCAACGGCGCGGGCACATCACTCTGCGGCCGCGAGCTTCACGCGCTCTCCGGCACGTTGTCCGGGTCGCCGTCGGCGTCCAGTTTGACTGCAGAAGCCCACGCAGCAAACTCGTCGAACGTCACGGACCCAGTGCCGTTCTTATCGAGCTCCTTGAACAGCGCCGCGGGATCCTCGACCTTGGCGCCCCACGCCTCAAGCTTGGGCACGGCGCGCTTGAGCTCCTCCTCGTCGACCAGCATGTTGCCGGAGGCGTCAATCTCGTCGAACATCACCGTCAGCTCGAAGAAGTCGTAGATGTAGCACAGCATCAGACGGAACTCCAGAAATTCAACAAAGTCCTCGGAGCCCTTGTTCTCCAGCTTGCTGCCCAGGGCCCTCGCCTTGTCGAACGCACGCTTCGTGATGTCGCGCACTCGCGGCGTGAACTCGTCCAACTTCAGCACCTCGAGGCAGCCGCTGTGCACCTCATCGTAGCACAGCTTCCCAGTCTCGTTCTTGTCGAACTTCTTGAAGAGCTCGATGCGGCGCTGTTTTGCCTCGGCGGTCTTCTCACGAGGAATCGCCTGGCGAATGCGCTCCCACGCTTCCTTGCGGTCCTTGGCGTTCTTGCCGTCCTTATCGCTCGCCAACCCCTTGTCGCTCGTCGAGCCCTTCGACCCACAAGCACCCATCTCGTTGCTCTCCTTGACTCGGCTTATTATCGACTGTTGCAAACCTGCGCGCAAGCACACAAACCCACAACAGAAAGAGAGAGGTGGCACCAAGGCCCACAGCAGCAAAGA
>NW_902440.1:0-932 GCF_000209065.1 Trypanosoma cruzi | reverse complement strand
TCCCACGCGGTGTCCCTTTTCTGGGTCCGGCCCCCACCGTGCCATGCGCTCAGCGTGCGGTGCGCCGGCCGCTCCGAGCCCCGTTCGTTGGCTGCATCAGGGATGCCGCCATCCGGAGACGGGCATAAGGACGTTGCATCCAACAAAACCTTCAGAGGCACCCGCTGGGCCAACGACGACCGTCACTGCGGGGTGTGCAGCCCTTCCGCCGCTCACCTCAAATCGCACTTCTACGCCTCCTCGAGCAGCAGCAGCAGCAGCATAAATGCACCGGTCCACTAGAGGCCGTCACCAGCCATTGCAGGAAGACCACTGTGCCCCAGTGCTATAAAACCCGAATTGCATTGACGGGCCACTTCGGAAAATCCTGTCGCATCCTCCCCCATTATGCGGAAACGCATCCGTCGTGCATGTGGCCACCGCAGCCAAATGAATCCGGTCCAAATACCCTCCAAATCAAATTCCCCTTTCCTCAAGCCATTCCTTCATTCCATACGCCCTGACCCTCATCCGCACGCGCCCGCTCACACAAACCGCCACAGCCCCGCTGCCGGCACACAACGCACACGGAGCGAGCAATCGCCTAAAGAGCCACACGCGGAAGCGATCCTCATCCATCCATGACGCGGCGCCAAAATTTCCAGCCATTCCACCCACACCGAAAGGATGCGGCACTCCACAGCAGTCGCAGCCCACCGCGCGCATCACACCCGCAGGAAGAGTGACTCGCGGTGCGCGCTCCCCCTCCCCTCCTCCCCTTCATGCCCACTAAAGGAAGCAGCAGCCACCCGCAACCGCCAGCACACGCTACAAAAGAAGCATCCAAATCCACTGCAATGTGCATCTTGTGTGTTTGTGTGCGCCTGCAGACACACGAAGCATAAAGAAGTAAAAACAGGAGCAGAGCATGTGAAAAGACCCACAAACAAAAA
>NW_902439.1:0-932 GCF_000209065.1 Trypanosoma cruzi | reverse complement strand
ATCCGCTGCTGGAGAGAATTTCGCGAGATCATGCCCACAGGGGTGCTGCACTCGGCGGATCGTTTTCGAGCGGCTGCTGCACTGCACGTTGTGGTCTAAATTTCTGTTTCGAATTATGAATGGTGGGAGTCAGAGACACTCTCTGTCAATGTCTGTTTGCGTGTTCACACACTGGACACCAAACAGCCCTGGATTATCCGCTGCTTGGAGGAATTTCGCGATCTCTTGCCCACAGGGGTGCTGCAGTCGGCGGATCGTTTTCGAGTGGCTGCTGCACCACACGCTGTGGTCTATGTTTTTGTTTCGAATTATGAATGGTGGGAGTCAGAGACACTCTCTGTCAATGTCTGTTTGCGTGTTCACACACTGGACAACAAACAACCCTGGATTATCCGCTGCTTGGAGGAATTTCGCGAGATCATGCCCACAGGGGTGCTGCACTCGGCGGATCGTTTTCGAGCGGCTGCTGCACCACACGTTGTGGTCTAAATTTCTGTTTCGAATTATGAATGGTGGTGGTCAGAGACACTCTCTGTCAATGTCTGTTTGCGTGTTCACACACTGGACGCCAAACAACCCTGAACCATCCGCTGCTTGGAGGAATTTCGCGAGCTCTTGCCCACAGGGGTGCTGCAGTCGGCGGATCGTTTTTGAGCGGCTGCTGCACTGCACGTTGTGGTCTATGTTTTTGTTTCGAATTATGAATGGTGGTGGTCAGAGACACTCTCTGTCAATGTCTGTTTGCGTGTTCACACACTGGACACCAAACAACCCTGAACCATCCGCTGCTTGGAGGAATTTCGCGAGATCATGCCCACAGGGGTGCTGCAGTCGGCGGATCGTTTTCGAGCGGCTGCTGCACTGCACGTTGTGGTCTAATTTCTGTTTCGAATATGGATGGTGGTGGTCAGAGAACTCTCTGTCATGTCTGT
>NW_902438.1:0-932 GCF_000209065.1 Trypanosoma cruzi | reverse complement strand
GAAGCAATTAACTAACGACCCTTTTTCCTTAACTTGTTTGGTTTCCATAGATTATTTCAGGATCCGGCCAGCTGCCCGGAAGATTATTCCCTGTTAAATTTCACGACAAACGCAATACGATAATTTCCCCAATTATTTTCTCAACTTTCTGCCCTATCCCTTTTCTACAAGATTATTGTATTCTCATTTCTCGGATTTTACTTCAAAAATCAGTTGTCAACACAAATTGGTATTGGTGTACCTTTCCGTTCCAGAAAGCCACAATTTTTTTTTCCGCGTCGGTTTTATTATTAGAATCGACGTAAAGGCATTTCTGCCGTTTTTTCATCGGCTTGCTGGCTGCGTGTTGTATATAAATCATATCCCACGACATGTCTCGGGAGAATTCGTCCCAATCATCAAAATATGCCGCCATGCACTCAGTGAACTGCCTCACAGTGCTGGCGGTAGTGTGATGCGCACTCGCCGTCGTCATCTGCAGCCCAACCAACGTCTTTCGCGGCGAATCAACAAAGAAAAAGCCGTCCACCAGCGGAAAGGTTGGGAACGTCGGTATGTACAGCACCCGATACTTTAATTCTTGCGGGCGATCAATAAACTTCAGTTCAGTTATTGCAGCTGCCTCGGTGGGGTAACCATGAGGGTTTAACGTTAGCACCGAGGAACGTGGTTCGGAAGGTGATGGTGGCTGCAGCTCCTTGAGATCCGTCACTATGGAAGTGACAAACTCCACACTCAAGAATACGTTCAAACCATACTTTTTCAAAGCTGCAGATTGAACAACATTCTTCATCCCCAATACGAGGAAAAGAATATCATTCGGACTCAGCGCCTTTGCCAAACGAGATACTGTTAAAACCCCAAGATAATCACATATAGGTGCATTACTGAAGTCCTCAAATGCGCCTTTTCCTCTCACTCGAACAATCTTC
>NW_902437.1:0-932 GCF_000209065.1 Trypanosoma cruzi | reverse complement strand
GCGTGTCGTGCAAAAGAGAGCACCAACGGGCCTGCATGGGTGTGCATGCATATATACAATGGGCACATTATTGTGTGTGCTTCGTGGGGTGAGGTGACGACGAGAGTCCATGCAAGGGGACACACACACAGAGAGAGAAGGAAGTGTGTGTATGCGGGCGGTGCATGGCTCTCTCACACTCACTCTCACGCGGCCACCACCGCAGCCGCAGCCGCACAAACCACGAAACAGATGGAATCAGTGCGATTGCAGAACTCGCACACCGTCCTGCAAGCCAGAAGTTTAAAAAGCAATATGAAACAAGAATTCAAAAAAAAAAAAAATGGAAAAAACTTAGGCTTCTGCGGGAATCGAACCCGCGTCCCCGGATGACATTGTGAGCGTGTTTGCCACTGAGCTAAAAAAATGCGGTCGCGCGACTCCTTTTCACGTAAAGTATTAATGTCGATCTTCGAACAATCGAGCACATTTGCGTTGTCCCCTGGAAAACGAAAAAGACGTGTTTAGGATGCGCAGCCGCAGCGTGGTTACTACTGTAAGTCGTCATATATCTAACGCCCGAGGCCACCGCTGCAGCTTGGATAATTCGACACGTCGTGCTGTATCTAACGTCCGGGGCAGCCGCTGCAACTTGGATAATTCGCACGTCGTCCTGTATCTAGCGTCCGGGGCCACCGCCCTACCATTTTTTATTTCTTGCGGCGGCCAACCCCGGCAGTAAGGACAAAAAAAAGAATCGCGTTTTCTTTAATGTTTTTCCTGTTTGGGGGCGGGGATCTTTGTTTTCTATGATTGCCTCTTTTTTTTTGTCTGTTCCAGGTTGGTTTTGAGGACGCTTGATGTGCCTGCTGGGTGATCGCCGGCTTTTTTATTGGTGATTGCGTATTTTTGGCTTACCCGGTGTGCCGCTCAGCGCCATTTTGTTTTACTTC
>NW_902436.1:0-932 GCF_000209065.1 Trypanosoma cruzi | reverse complement strand
TTCCGTTGTATTATGTATCTTCTCCCGTGAGTTCATTCGTGCTTTTTCAGGGCGCATAGGCATTCCGTCCCACAGACAGCGTTTCATATGCACTGAAGCACCCCATCGGGCAAAAGTCGCAAGGGGTTTGCGAAGCCCCATCCCAATTGAATGATGATTGCTATCTTCTTTGATCTCCTGAGGAGCTGCGACGTGTGAGTGCGTTGCCCCCGACACCCAACACAATGACAACTTTCAACGAGCAGTTTGCAGGCACATTGTGCAGTTTCCTTGAGGTGTAGTCCACACCCGTATTTTGGGAGTGAATGCACGGTGTACCTGTAGAGGATGCTGAGGGTGGCGTCAGCGAGGCATGGGATAACACGTACTCCGGAACAAGTGTGTGGCGTTGGCCAGAGGAGGCATTGTGTCAACGGCATCATTGATTGATGGCCGGAGATTTTTGGGCTTCGATATTTTGAGCCTTAAGGAATGGAACGCTGCTGGCTGACCAGGCGCCACTTGCTATCTATTCTGTCCTGAATGTGGATTAAAAGGCGATGCGGACGCGTGCAGATGAGGAAAAGGAAATAGGACCCTGTGTGGACATGCAAGTGGACGCGTCAGAGCGTCACGATATCCCTCAACAAGTGTGGAGCTCCCGACCCTGTGCTTTGATTGTTCTGATAAAACTGCCTGGGGTGGAGGTGAGTGCGCTGACTTCCGTTTTACCGAATTTTCCTTCAGCTGACAGTCTGCGCAGCTGACGTGGAGGGACATCATGCGCACCTGTTTCCGGCGGGTGCGATGCCGTTTCCCACATATGAGGGCAACTTCCCCGATGATGCGCTCTGTCATCCTCACTTGTTTTATTTGACGACACGGCGCAACGCGGGGTTGGTGCTGAGCGACGAAGGCTTTCCGTCTCGGTGGAACCAAAACGGAGAGCCCAT
>NW_902435.1:0-932 GCF_000209065.1 Trypanosoma cruzi | reverse complement strand
GTGTGAACACGCAAACAGATATTGACAGAGAGTGTCTCTGACTCCCACCATTCACAATCAGAAACAAAAATTTGGACCACAACGTGTGATGCAGCGGCCGCTCGAAAACGATCAGCCGAGTGCAGCACCCGTGTGGGCAAGAGCTCGCGAAATTCCTCCAAGCAGCGGATAGTTCAGAGTTGTTTGGTGTCCAGTGTGTGAACACGCAAACAGATATTGACAGAGAGTGTCTCTGACTCCTACCATTCACAATCAGAAACAAAAATTTGGACCACAACGTGTGATGCAGCAGCCGCTCGAAAACGATCAGCCGAGTGCAGCACCCGTGTGGGCAAGAGCTCGCGAAATTCCTCCAAGCAGCGGATAGTTCAGAGTTGTTTGGTGTCCAGTGTGTGAACACGCAAACAGATATTGACAGAGAGTGTCTCTGACTCCCACCATTCACAATCGGAAACAAAAATTTGGACCACAACGTGTGATGCAGCAGCCGCTCGAAAACGATCAGCCGAGTGCAGCACCCGTGTGGGCAAGAGCTCGCGAAATTCCTCCAAGCAGCGGATAGTTCAGAGTTGTTTGGTGTCCAGTGTGTGAACACGCAAACAGATATTGACAGAGAGTGTCTCTGACTCCCACCATTCACAATCGGAAACAAAAATTTGGACCACAACGTGTGATGCAGCGGCCGCTCGAAAACGATCAGCCGAGTGCAGCACCCGTGTGGTCAAGAGCTCGCGAAATTCCTCCAAGCAGCGGATAGTTCAGGGTTGTTTGGTGTCCAGTGTGTGAACACGCAAACAGATATTGACAGAGAGTGTCTCTGACTCCCACCATTCACAATCGGAAACAAAAATTTGGACCACAACGTGTGATGCAGCGGCCGCTCGAAAACGATCAGCCGAGCGCAGCACCCGTGTGGGCAAGAGCTCGCGAAA
>NW_902434.1:0-932 GCF_000209065.1 Trypanosoma cruzi | reverse complement strand
CGTCGTGTTTTTTCCTGCATGCCTGTACAAGGAGTACAGGCGGAAAGAACACATGAGGTTGGGAATTGCCAAGCTGAATGCGACGATGCGGGAGGTCTTTGATGGACTAACAAAGGAGAAGTGGTGTATCATTTCCTTACACGCTTTACGATTCAGTTTCGTCTTTTTCTTGTTGTCACGGCGGTGTTGACCCTTTTGGTGTCGCATTACTTTGCTGCCGCCCACCTTCTTTTTGTTATCTACAAAGTGCCCACCCTATGTACCTTCATCAACGCCATTACGCAGAATGGGAAACAGCTCCTGTTGACAGCCTTTCTTGGGGTTGTCGTGTTGTACCTTTTTGCCATTGTTGGCTACCTTCTTTTTCCGCGGCAGTTTGACAGCTCGGATGGACCAGAAAACGGGAACTGCGTCAATCTCTTTCGGTGCTTTTTATTCATTCTCTGGCAGGGACTTCGACAGGGTGGCGGTGTTGGCGACATCATGCAGGAGGAGTCATGGTCGAGTAGCACTCTTTTTCCACGTGTCAGTTACGATTTGGTTTTCTTTGCTCTTGTTAATGTCGTCTTTCTGAACATCATGTTTGGTCTCATCATTGACACCTTTGGCGAGTTGCGTGACGCCAAACGTGAGAAGGAGCTCGACATGAAGAGCACATGTTTTGTGTGTGGCCTGGAGGCAGACAAATTTGAAAGGGCCCATGTCGGAGGATTCAGGGCGCATGTAGTGCATGAGCATAACATGTGGATGTATTTCTACTTTATGCACTACCTGCGGCGCAAGGACCCAAACGATTTCACCGGACAGGAATCGTATGTTGATGAAAGGATTCGGCGAGGTGATCTTGGCTTCTTCCCAGAGGAGGACTCTCTTTCCCTGGGGAATGGCGGGAGGGAGGAGGACGCTGCGGCTGGTGCACAGAAAGATGTCTC
>NW_902433.1:0-932 GCF_000209065.1 Trypanosoma cruzi | reverse complement strand
TTGGGCTGGCAAATTACCCGACACAGGCAACACGGATCACACATCGTAATGCCTCGTCCCCTGACGTGACTGCGTATTGCGCCCTACGCATCTCCCACTGGACATTCGCCCCTTACATGGACTCGGACCACTGCTGAATATCCTACTTGGTAGAGATGGACGATGGCATTCCACGACTAGAAAACACGCTGCCTCGACGGACGAAAGCCACCTTTGCCCTGCGTAAAGCGGGTTGGCCTGCTTTTACATCGTTGTGTGAAACCCTCCTTGCCACCGCGTCCACATGGTTGGATCCTCGCGGAGGCATCTTACGAGCAGCTGAGCGCCACATCCCGCGCGGCAGCCGTGACAGCTCCAAAAAGATATGGACACACGAAATGGAACAGGCCGAGTCCGCCGCCGAAGCAGCACACGAAGCACACACATTGCCTCACCCGGAGACAGCCTACTTTGAGCCGAATGTACCCGAAAAAAGGGAGGAACGAAATCAAGCCTTACGCCGTTGCTCCGCTGTGCCTCTGGAATCCCGCGCGAAAAGACTTGGAGCCTCACCCAGCCCGAGCTGGCGATATCTTCACGGCGTGGCGGCGCCGCACCCTCATCCTCTGGAATCGGTTGTGCTCCGCACTTAGCTTGGCCGCGTATGCGCCCTGCCTCGGCAACAGGCAAATCAGCTTGTCCGTCATTTTGTGCGGTTTCACGTGCCATACCGCCTTATGCTGCTGCTGCTCGCTGCACTCCTTTGGTTCCTGGTGGCTGGGAAATGGATCGGCCTTTCCCGCCGTATGTACTTGACGTGACCATCCGTGACTCTTTGCTTGGCTCAGCCCCTGGCCCCGACGACATGTTGAATGAATTCCTGCACCGTCTCGGGCCCGTCGCGCATGTCACACTTAGAACGATGATCCACAACTCCTTCGCAAACGGCAGCC
>NW_902432.1:0-932 GCF_000209065.1 Trypanosoma cruzi | reverse complement strand
CCGCGGGTCCATCCGCCGCCTGGCGCGCCGTGGCGGCGTGAAGCGCATCTCCGGCATCATCTACGACGAGGTGCGTGGCGTGATCAAGTCGTTCGTGGAGGGCGTCGTGCGCGACGCCACGGCGTACACGGAGTACTCCCGCAAGAAGACCGTCACGGCCGTGGACGTCGTGAACGCGCTGCGCAAGCGCGGCAAGATCCTGTACGGCTACGCGTGAGGACCCACATGTTAGAGGCATCAGTCGCGGCGGGTGGACTGGCGGCAACGCCATGCCCCCGCAACTATAGATAGATTGGCAACGGTGATAGGAAGGGAGCAAGACACTTGGGGCTGCTCGGCTGACGGCCACACGTAGATATATATATATATAACACATGTGTGTGTGTGCGTGTGCAGTGAGGCACGCTCCCCTCTGTGATCACCAGTCCTCATGGGCGTCCAGCTGCACCTTCTCTCTCTTTCTCTCCTTTTTTTCCTTTCTTTTTGCCCCTCGCTCTCACACACCGCGCAGAACCAAGCAACCAAGCACACAGCTAAACAAACACAGCAAGATGGCGAAGGGCAAGAAGAGCGGCGAGGCGAAGGGGACGCAGAAGCGCCAGAAGAAGATCCTGCGCGAGAACGTCCGTGGAATCACCCGCGGGTCCATCCGCCGCCTGGCGCGCCGTGGCGGCGTGAAGCGCATCTCCGGCATCATCTACGACGAGGTGCGTGGCGTGATCAAGTCGTTCGTGGAGGGCGTCGTGCGCGACGCCACGGCGTACACGGAGTACTCCCGCAAGAAGACCGTCACGGCCGTGGACGTCGTGAACGCGCTGCGCAAGCGCGGCAAGATCCTGTACGGCTACGCGTGAGGATCCACATGTTAGAGGCATCAGTCGCGGCGGGTGGACTGGCGGCAACGCCATGCCCCCGCAACTATAGATAGATAG
>NW_902431.1:0-932 GCF_000209065.1 Trypanosoma cruzi | reverse complement strand
GGGGTGGCACGTTGGAGGACATGCGTGCGGAGGGTGTCAACCTGCACGCAGACGTGGCGTACCAACTCATTCGGTTCTTCTGCCCCGACGACAATCTCCTCGCGGAGGTGACGTCGAAGTACAGCAGGGGTGAGATGAGCAGCGCCGAGGTAAAGGACCTCGCCGCGGATGTCGTTGTGCGGCACGTCTTGTCGGGGTGGCAGGCGCGGCGGGCTGGCGTCACAGATGCCGACGTGGAACACTTCTCCGGCATCCGCAGCATTCTTCTGTGAATGCCGGCAGGAGGGAGGAAGGGATGATGGGGGCGAGAGGGCGCACATGCAACGGGAGTGGTGTGGCTGACTGTGGTGTCCGTGAAGATGATGCCTGTGGGTGGGGGCGTGTTGGTTGTTGTGGTACCCACCGCGTATATTTGTTTGCTGTGGCTTCTGCTGGACTGCACGTGAACGCCTGGTGTTCCCCTTGCAGTTGTACAACAAGTATTTTAGACCAACATTAGATAGGGAGCTATTAGGCTGCAATGGGGCGGGGGCCGCACCACGATGGCACGCGCCACGGGAGAGAAGGGTGGCCGCGGGATTTTCCGAAGGAGAAGGGGTGCGACACGACCTTACGAAAACGTTGATGGGTGCGGCATTTGCTGCGGGGATTGTTCAGGAGATGTAGCGGACGCTTCTGCCGCTAGGGGCTATGCCACTCGGGCACGTGACGCGCTGCGGTTCCCAAACGTGTGGTGAGCGTCTGGCGAGACACGTTGCGTGCGCTGCCGGAGGGAAGGGCCGCTGCTCTGCATGACTATTTGGGCACTACGGGGCGCACCGCATGCTTTGATGGTATTCTGCGGGAATGTGGACGCCTCGCCGACCACGGACCCCGTGAGACACTGAAGTTCTACGCCGTTTACTGCCGTGGTGCGACCCCGCATGAAGGCC
>NW_902430.1:0-932 GCF_000209065.1 Trypanosoma cruzi | reverse complement strand
CCTTTTCTTGCAAACTGCGAAGGTAGCAAACTCTGAGGTTGCAAAAACACATCTTCTGCCTTCAGTTCCGGTGCTGTCCGTAGAAGCGCTTGTGTGACTGCAGGGCTCCCAGTCTTTGGATGCTTCTAACCACTTCCCAATGAGCAATGATGAATGACGCATAACAATGCTGTTTGGAGCCTCAAATGAAACGCGAAGTGAAAGATCTTCTTCATTGCTTTCCAAGACTTCTGGGGGATATGGAACCAAATGTAAAGCGTGAGCCTCTTCGGTTTCAGAGCGATAAAGCCAATCCCCGACATGTTTTGGACGCTCTGTAAAATTTAAAAGGTCTAATTTGATAACACAGTTTAACGCGTAGAATTCTCGACCAATGGAACCATGGTGTTCGTGCGGGTTAAACCCCAATTGAATAACACGAACTGCAACATTCTCCTTACTCAATCCCAGTGCCTTTGGGAGCTTTGGCAAGGCGCTGGATTTTGGGTCCAGGCGTATTGCGATGTTGGGAAATACCATGGAAGCAAAACTGCGTGTCGTCTCCTTCACTTTCACCCAGAGACCGTACTTCACCACAGGATTTGTTGGTGGAACGCTCATTGTTAGGAACTCACTGTTTGGACCCTCCAGTATGACATCATAACCAAGCAAGGCATGAATGGTGATAAAGTCTAATGAATTTAGCACCTGTTCACACACCTTCCCGATGTTTTTACTGAAAAATGTAAGATCCTCCATTTTTAGTTGAGTCAGAGAGCGATCAGCCTCCAAGCGGATGGCTTCTGTTAACTCGTATGCCTCAAGACACTGTTGGAGTTCAGACTCCACCATCTTCTTGCGAGCCGCTGGGGAAACGCCAAATTCTCCGTTGATAAAATAATAATTCTGTAGGCCTCCCCCGACGGAATTTCGTCTATTAATCACAGTGACAA
>NW_902429.1:0-932 GCF_000209065.1 Trypanosoma cruzi | reverse complement strand
GATTCCATCTGTTTCGTGGTTTGTGCGGCTGCGGCTGCGGTGGTGGCCGCGTGAGAGTGAGTGTGAGAGAGCCATGCACCGCCCGCATACACACACTTCTTTCTCTCTCTGTGTGTGTGTCCCCTTGCATGGACTCTCGTCGTCGCCTCACCCCACGAAGCACACACAATAATGTGCCCATTGTATATATGCATGCACACCCATGCAGGCCCGTTGGTGCTCTCTTTTGCACGACACGCACCGCTGCCGTCCTGCCTGGCTGCATGGGCGGAGCACCGTAACTGTTTCTGTTTTGTTTTCATTGCATTGAGTGGGCGACCTCTCTCTCTCTCCCTGTGTGTTTGTTTTGCTTTACGGGAGCAATGAGAGTGTGTGTGCGCTGGTAGTCCCACGCTTCGGCTTTTTGTTTTGTTTTTCTTTTTGATTTTGTGGTTGAGTGCACCCATTCCGCGGCTGCGTGTGTGTGTGTGTGATGATATGAGTAATTTGCGTGTGTGCTTATCTGCCTCTCTCTGCCGTTGCTTTCTTCAGACTCTCTTGTGGCGCACAGCTGCTCTGCAAGTATAGGCGCTGACAAACACACACACACATGCACACACATGCCGTGCTTAAAACGCTGAGAATGCACGCACGCACAGGATTGTGGCTGCCGAGGCCCTCGCGAGGGGGAAAAAACCTGCATTTTTTTTTTTTGACATGTTGCTCGGTGTGTGCTGACGCGTGACGAATAACAACACGCCCCAATAAGCAGAAAAGAAGTAAAACAAAATGGCGCTGAGCGGCACACCGGTAAGCCAAAAATACGCAATCACCAATAAAAAAGCCGGCGATCACCCAGCAGGCACATCAAGCGTCCTCAAAACCAACCTGGAACAGACAAAAAAAAAGAGGCAATCATAGAAAACAAAGATCCCCGCCCCCAAACAGGAAAA
>NW_902428.1:0-932 GCF_000209065.1 Trypanosoma cruzi | reverse complement strand
AAACCAACCTGGAACAGACAAAAAAAAAGAGGCAATCATAGAAAACAAAGATCCCCGCCCCCAAACAGGAAAAACATTAAAGAAAACGCGATTCTTTTTTTTGTCCTTACTGCCGGGGTTGGCCGCCGCAAGAAATAAAAAATGGTAGGGCGGTGGCCCCGGACGCTAGATACGGGACGACGTGTCGAATTATCCAAGTTGCAGCGGCTGCCCCGGACGTTAGATACAGCACGACGTGTCGAATTATCCAAGTTGCAGCGGCTGCCCCGGACGTTAGATACAGCACGACGTGTCGAATTATCCAAGCTGCAGCGGTGGCCTCGGGCGTTAGATATATGACGACTTACAGTAGTAACCACGCTGCGGCTGCGCATCCTAAACACGTCTTTTTCGTTTTCCAGGGGACAACGCAAATGTGCTCGATTGTTCGAAGATCGACATTAATACTTTACGTGAAAAGGAGTCGCGCGACCGCATTTTTTTAGCTCAGTGGCAAACACGCTCACAATGTCATCCGGGGACGCGGGTTCGATTCCCGCAGAAGCCTAAGTTTTTTCCATTTTTTTTTTTTTTGAATTCTTGTTTCATATTGCTTTTTAAACTTCTGGTTTGCAGGACGGTGTGCGAGTTCTGCAATCGCACTGATTCCATCTGTTTCGTGGTTTGTGCGGCTGCGGCTGCGGTGGTGGCCGCGTGAGAGTGAGTGTGAGAGAGCCATGCACCGCCCGCATACACACACTTCCTTCTCTCTCTGTGTGTGTGTCCCCTTGCATGGACTCTCGTCGTCGCCTCACCCCACGAAGCACACACAATAATGTGCCCATTGTATATATGCATGCACACCCATGCAGGCCCGTTGGTGCTATCTTTTGCACGACACGCACCGCTGCCGTCCTGCCTGGCTGCATGGGCGGAGCACCGTAACTGTTTCT
>NW_902427.1:0-932 GCF_000209065.1 Trypanosoma cruzi | reverse complement strand
TTGCTGTCCGTGTATTTCCGCCGGGTTGTCGCAGCATTTGCGTGGCGAATCTCTACAACCCTCCCACAGCAATTGGTCAATAATCCGCATTTATCAATATCGTTTGCCGCTTGTGCCCGAAGAGATTATCGCGGGCGACCTGAATTTACATCGTGAACTCTGGGACAGTCATATGTACCATCAAGGACTGGAGGCGATGATTTCGCCGCTGTTCTAATCGATATGGATTTTGGGCCGGCAAATTACCCGACACAGGCAACACGGATCACACATCGTAATGCCTCGTCCCCTGACGTGACTGCGTATTGCGCCCTACGCATCTCCCACTGGACATTCGCCCCTTACATGGACTCGGACCACTGCTGAATATCCTACTTGGTAGAGATGGACGATGGCACTCCACGACCAGCAAACACGCTGCCTCGACGGAAGAAAGCCACCTTTGCCCTGCGTAAAGCGGGTTGGCCTGCTTTTACATCGTTGTGTGAAACCCTCCTTGCCACCGCGTCCACATGGTTGGATCCTCGCGGAGGCATCCTACGAGCAGCTGAGCGCCACATCCCGCGCGGCAGCCGTGACAGCTCCAAAAAGATATGGACACACGAAATGGAACAGGCCGAGTCCGCCGCCGAAGCAGCACACGAAGCACACACATTGCCTCATCCGGAGACAGCCTACTTTGAGCCGAATGTACCCGGAAAAAGGGAGGAACGAAATCAAGCCTTACGCCGTTGCTCCGCTGTGCCTCTGGAATCCCGCGCGAAAAGACTTGGAGCCTCACCCAGCCCGAGCTGGCGATATCTTCACGGCGTGGCGGCGCCGCACCCTCATCCTCTGGAATCGGTTGTGCTCCGCATTGAACTTGGCCGCGTATGCGCCCTGCCTCGGCAACAGGCAAATCTGCCTGTCCGTCATTTTGTGCGGTTTCACGT
>NW_902426.1:0-932 GCF_000209065.1 Trypanosoma cruzi | reverse complement strand
CAAAGGCTGGTGTCATGCTGGGGGATGGTGAGGGGTATACGCTTGGAGCGGAGAGTTTTCCGCACCAGCACCGCCACACCGCCTCCCTTGCCGATGCGCGACTGTGCATAGAGCACATAATCTCCAGTATGCATGCTGGCGATCTGCTCCGACGACTTCCAAGTCTCCTGGATGGCTATTATGTCTGCTCCTTGCGCCATTAATGTTGCGAGTTTTGACGGCGTGAGGCAAGAAACGTTCATCTGGAGTACTGCTATGGGGCCTGGGTTCTGCTCAATGTCTCCGCTTAGCAGTAGCTTTTGTCGTTGCGCGTCACATACGGCACGCAAACGGTATGTATAGCGCTGATAAGCGCCGATGGAATTCAGCAGCGGATGGAAATACCGCTCCGCGGGCAGCCATGTACATGGCTCCATCTGGTGCCCTTCCGACCCGTTTGAGCGGCGCCTACTGCCTCTCCGCGTGCAGCGGATGGGCAGCAGGCGCTTAGCTTCCTCTCTAGCAAAGAGTACTAGACCCTGGCACCACGTTGAGGTGGCCGGCTGAGCCAGGGGACGAGTTAAATTTTTTTTTTTTTTTTTTTTTTTCTACTCTTACCAGCGCGTCTAGCTATACAATGCCATCTGAGTGCCGAAGAGGTGGTCGAGCAGCGAGTTATAGGGCTCCACCACAGCCGTTGACACCTGTGGGGATGGGTACACCGTGTAGCCCAGTTTGGACTTCTTTCCGTAGTCCACAGAGAGGCGTTCCAGCAGCAGCGCACCAAGGCCAGAGCCCGTGCCACCGCCCACGGCGTGATACACAAGAAAGCCCTGCAGACCCGTGCAGTTGTCCGCAAGCTTGCGGATGCGGTCAAGGCACAGGTCCACGATCTCCTTGCCGATCGTGTAGTGGCCGCGAGCGTAGTTGTTCGCCGCATCCTCCTGCCGGAG
>NW_902425.1:0-932 GCF_000209065.1 Trypanosoma cruzi | reverse complement strand
GAAGAGTCCCTCGCGGATCGCCTGTCACATTCGCCGCCACCCACGATTGAAGGCAATGGACGACGTGTCGGCGGAGCCGCAGTGCACCCATGTGCCGCGCAATCGTGTCTCTCGCCACAAGGCTCTATCAGCACCCCCCGCGCCACCGTCTGCCTGCGCCGCTCTCACCGTCTCGTCACACCAGCGATGCAGGACGCCCTCCCGGAGAAGATGCTCCCGCAGTGGCGCGCCAACGCTGCCGTCCGTCAGCCGCACCGCGCAGTGACTCCCCCCCTGCAGACAGCACCGCAACTTGCTGAACGCGACGTGAATCTCCAGATCCTTGGCCCCAGCGTAGTCCCTCAGGGTGTCGAGGAAGCAGCACAGTCCCACAATTTCCTCCGCAAAGCAACGCCACTTGCCGCGCCAACGCCTCTCCAACAAAAGACGATTATACGCTGGTGGGTAGCGCTCCGCAATCGTCTGCTGCAGGCGCGCGGAGGACACGGAGCAGAGCAGCTCCACCGACGACCCGGCGTGAGACATTGCCATGAACCCCTGCAACACATGCTGCGCCAGCGCTTCCTCCGCCACGGCTGGTCCGTCCGCCGGTGGCAGCGTCAAAGGGAATCGCACCGGATTATTCGCCTGGGCTGCTGGCCGGATCCTCAAGTATCCCAAAGGAATAAAATACGACGGGAAGGAGGTGTGAGTAAATGGAGAGGCAGTGGGTCCGCCAAATCCTCGTTGTTTGCTCCGCATATATTTATTCATTCTGTTGGTCCCACGCACGTGACATGTCGAACGCTCTGTTCGGATTGGATACATATATGTATATATATTACTTACCAAGTGGCAGACCTTGGGCTCCGCCAGCCACAAGGCTTCGCCGCGAGGTGGGAATCAAAGAGGGGGTGGTGGGAAAGTAAGAAATAAAAAGTAAAGAAAAATCC
>NW_902424.1:0-932 GCF_000209065.1 Trypanosoma cruzi | reverse complement strand
CCTCTGGCGGTTATGTTTGGTCAATTTCTTTTGACCGGGGTCTACGGACCCCTTTTTTTTTTTTTTTTTTTTTGTGGGTCTGTCCGCCATATCCATATACCCCTATATATATATACCCATATATATATAGCCCCGTACCCCCTTGTGCGGCTGCCCCCCCCCCCCACGTTGCGTGTCCGCCACCTCCTTCGGGCCCCCTCATTTTCGCTTCATGGCTGCTATTGCCTGCATCTTTGTTTTGTTTTGTGTTTTCTCCGTCTCGATCCTTTTATTCGCCTTTTTTCCGCGTATGCCGCGCTTCTTCCTGTGTTTTCCGGTGTTTTTGCCTTGCTCGCACACTCGGCTGCATTTGCTGTTCCACACTCGCCATGTGCGTCTTTTCCGCCCCCTGACGCCGTCCACGGCGCTATCCCGGGGCCGACGTCCCGGACCCTGACCCCTCCCCAGTGTGGCCTGGGAGGGGGGGGGGGGTTTTTTGTACACGGTCCCAAGTGCCGCGAAGGACCCCTCATCAAAATTGAAAACCGTTGTGGAACACAACTCCTTTCAACTAACGCTATTATTGATACAGTTTCTGTACTATATTGGTACGCGAAGCTTCCAACCCGCCTCTGGCGGTTATGTTTGGTCAATTTCTTTTGACCGGGGTCTACGGACCCCTTTTTTTTTTTTTTTTTTTTTGTGGGTCTGTCCGCCATATCCATATACCCCTATATATATATACCCATATATATATAGCCCCGTACCCCCTTGTGCGGCTGCCCCCCCCCCCCACGTTGCGTGTCCGCCACCTCCTTCGGGCCCCCTCATTTTCGCTTCATGGCTGCTATTGCCTGCATCTTTGTTTTGTTTTGTGTTTTCTCCGTCTCGTTCCGTTTATTCGCCTTTTTTCCGCGTATGCCGCGCTTCTTCCTGTGTTTTCCGGTGTTTTT
>NW_902423.1:0-932 GCF_000209065.1 Trypanosoma cruzi | reverse complement strand
TGGAAGGCCGCATTCCCTTTCGAAACGAGGCTTCCACCACACGTGCATCGTCTACTGTCCTCAGGCGAATGGAGAGCAAGTTGGTTTTTGTGGATTTGGCGGGTTCGGAGAGGATTTCAAAGTCGCAGAGCGTGGGAGACCGCTTGTTGGAAGCACGACACATAAATAAGAGTCTGGCCGCATTGGGTGACGTCGTGGCAACCCTCTCCAATGCGACAATATCTAACACCGCAGCAGTTCATGTTCCTTACCGGAACAGTACCCTCACTGGGCTTCTGCAGGATGTGATTGGGAACCGTAGCAAGACGGTGCTTCTCGCTTGTGTGGGTCCAAATGATCCGCCATACGAGAATAACACAGCCGAGACGGTGACCACGCTAAAGTTTGCCAGTCGAGTGAGGTGTGTACGAAACTTTGCGCCGCTATTCCCAAAAACAGGAGCAACTGGAGACGGTGATCCCACGAAGGGCCCCGGGACGAATAATTTGGAGCCGGATGTGGATCCCTCACACGTCTCCTCTTCCTTGGGACGGGGCGCCAAGAAACTGTGGATGCGGCCGACAAAATTGTCAAAACAAAGAACCGATATTGCAGCTCGTTTCAGACTTGTTGCGGCGAACGAGGCTGAGAAAACGGAGGACGGCGGACGGACGCGATCACCCGCACCGTCCTGGCCACCGAAGGGCAATAACCCTCATGCCGAACAGCGACTTAGAATGCGTTTTTAGGTCTCTGCGGCGCCATCGTGGGAGAGAGGCAAAGAAGTGAGGCGGGTGGAAGACATGAATCAGATCATCTTTTATCGAATCAGCAATAAGTATTTGTGTGTTTATTTACCTTGTTTTATTCGTGATGGCGGTATGGTAAAAAATGTTGCTGCCCAAAGGGTTGCAAAAAGAAAAAAACGTGAGTTTTTTTTTTTTTCTTTTCCC
>NW_902422.1:0-932 GCF_000209065.1 Trypanosoma cruzi | reverse complement strand
GTGTCCAGTGTGTGAACACGCAAACAGATAGTGACAGAGAGTGTCTCTGACTCCCACCATTCATAATTGGAAACAAAAATTTGGGCCACAACGTGTGATGCAGCGACCGCTCGAAAACGATCAGCCGAGTGCAGCACCCTTGTGGGCAAGAGCTCGCGAAATTCCTCCAAGCAGCGGATAATGCAGGGTTGTTTGGTGTCCAGTGTGTGAACACGCAAACAGATAGTGACAGAGAGTGCCTCTGACTCCCACCATTCACAATCGGAAACAAAAATTTGGACCACAACGTGTGATGCAGCAGCCGCTCGAAAACGATCAGCCGACTGCAGCACCCTTGTGGGCAAGAGCTCGCGAAATTCCTCCAAGCAGCGGATAGTTCAGGGTTGTTTGGTGTCCAGTGTGTGAACACGCAAACAGATAGTGACAGAGAGTGTCTCTGACTCCCACCATTCATAATTGGAAACAAAAATTTGGGCCACAACGTGTGATGCAGCAGCCGCTCGAAAACGATCAGCCGACTGCAGCACCCTTGTGGGCAAGAGCTCGCGAAATTCCTCCAAGCAGCGGATAGTTCAGGGTTGTTTTGTGTCCAGTGTGTGAACACGCAAACAGATATTGACAGAGAGTGTCTCTGACTCTCACCATTCATAATTGGAAACAAAAATTTGGGCCACAACGTGTGATGCAGCAGCCGCTCGAAAACGATCAGCCGAGTGCAGCACCCTTGTGGGCAAGAGCTCGCGAAATTCCTCCAAGCAGCGGATAATGCAGGGTTGTTTGGTGTCCAGTGTGTGAACACGCAAACAGATAGTGACAGAGAGTGTCTCTGACTCCCACCATTCATAATCGGAAACAAAAATTTGGGCCACAACGTGTGATGCAGCAGCCGCTCGAAAACGATCAGCCGAGTGCAGCACCCTTGTGGGCAAGAG
>NW_902421.1:0-932 GCF_000209065.1 Trypanosoma cruzi | reverse complement strand
AAAGTACTTTACCCTGGAGGAAAGAAAGAATGGTATTCCGAGGATCCGTCTCACAAACTTGTGAAGATTGTTCGAGTGAGAGAAGATGGCCCATTTGAGGACTTCAGTAATGCACCTATATGTGATTATCTTGGGGTTTTAACAGTATCTCGTTTGGCAAAGGTGCTGAGTGCGCATGATATTTTTTTCCTCGTATTGGGTATGAAGAATGTTGTTCAATCTGCAGCTTTGGAAAAGTATTCTTTAAGCGTATTCTTGCGTGTGGAGTTTGTCACTTCCATAGTGAAGGATCTCAAGGAGCTGAAGCCACCATCACCTTCCAAACCACGGTCCTCGGTGCTAACGTTAAACCCTCAGGGTTACCCCACCGAGGCAGCTGCAATAACTGAACTGAAGTTCATTGATGGCCCGCAAGAATTAAATTATCGGGTGCTGTACATACCGACGTTCCCAACCTTTCCGCTGGTGGACGGCTTTTTCTTTTTGAAGTCACCGCGGAAGACGCTGGTTGGGCTGCAGATGACGACGGCGAGTGCGCATCACACGATAACCAGCACTGTGAATCTGTTCACTGAGCACCTGTCGAAATATTTTGATGGTTGGGAGAGATTTGCTCAAGGATTGTCGTGGGATATTATTTATATACAACACGCAGACAGCAAGCCGATGAAAAATTGGCAGAGATGTGATTACGTCAATTCCAGGAATAAAACCGACGCTGAAAAAAAAATTGTGGCGTTCTGGAACGGAAGGGTACACCAATACCAGGTTATTTTAAAAGGTAAATTTCCTGAGGCAAACAAATTTTCTCATGACGGTCTACCTGAGGGGGATAGAAAAGGCAAGAAATTTGAAAAAAATAAGTAGTATCAAAGTGCATTTTGTCTTGGTGAAATATATTAGGAAGTATTTTAACGATTTTCATATGTGTG
>NW_902420.1:0-932 GCF_000209065.1 Trypanosoma cruzi | reverse complement strand
GTGATGCAGCAGCCGCTCGAAAACGATCAGCCGAGTGCAGCACCCGTGTGGGCAAGAGCTCGCGAAATTCCTCCAAGCAGCGGATAGTTCAGGGTTGTTTGGTGTCCAGTGTATGAACACGCAAACAGATATTGACAGAGAGTGTCTCTGACTCCCACCATTCACAATCGGAAACAAAAATTTGGACCACAACGTGTGATGCAGCGGCCGCTCGAAAACGATTAGCCGAGTGCAGCACCCGTGTGGGCAAGAGCTCGCGAAATTCCTCCAAGCAGCGGATAATTCAGGGTTGTTTGGTGTCCAGTGTGTGAACACGCAAACAGATATTGACAGAGAGTGCCTCTGACTCCCACCATTCACAATTGGAAACAAAAATTTGGGCCACAACGTGTGATGCAGCAGCCGCTCGAAAACGATCAGCCGAGTGCAGCACCCGTGTGGGCAAGAGCTCGCGAAATTCCTCCAAGCAGCGGATAATTCAGGGTTGTTTGGTGTCCAGTGTGTGAACACGCAAACAGATATTGACGGAGAGTGTCTCTGACTCCCACCATTCACAATCGGAAACAAAAATTTGGACCACAACGTGTGATGCAGCGGCCGCTCGAAAACGATTAGCCGAGTGCAGCACCCGTGTGGGCAAGAGCTCGCGAAATTCCTCCAAGCAGCGGATAGTTCAGGATTGTTTGGTGTCCAGTGTATGAACACGCAAACAGATATTGACAGAGAGTGCCTCTGACTCCCACCATTCACAATCGGAAACAAAAATTTGGACCACAACGTGTGATGCAGCGGCCGCTCGAAAACGATCAGCCGAGTGCAGCACCCGTGTGGGCAAGAGCTCGCGAAATTCCTCCAAGCAGCGGATAATTCAGGGTTGTTTGGTGTCCAGTGTGTGAACACGCAAACAGATATTGACAGAGAGTGCCTCTGAC
>NW_902419.1:0-932 GCF_000209065.1 Trypanosoma cruzi | reverse complement strand
TCGTAAAGGCCGGCGTATTCATGTGTCGTCACATTCATCGTGAAGGCAACGGTGACCCCTTCCCCTTTCGTTGCACAGCTGGCAGCACAGTTGTTAGATGTGTACACCGCATTGGCCACATGACACACAGTACCCAGCTCACCATTTCGGCTATGCATGCGCACATCAAAGCCACTGAACGCATAATTCTCATACTGAGCCTCAGCACCGGCAGCAGAACACTTCGTCCACGCCCACACACCCCCACGCACGCGATAGCTCAGGCTGCCGTCACTCTGAGGACACGACACATCCACCGGCACAAACACCGTATCCGCATCACCAGATACATGTCCAGGACTCCCAGCCGCCGTAACGCACACGGACGAGCAGCAGCAGCACAAGAGCCCAAGGAACAACACGGCGCACACCGCACGGCGCCGCACCGTCACCATCGTCATCATCATCATCACCCGTGGTATAGTTGCTGAATTCAGTAAACTGATCTGTGGGACAGAAGAAAAAGAATGGAACAAGAGGGAGAGAAACGGAGCACAGCGGATACAGCGAGAGAGAGTAGACAACATGAAGAGAGGGCAGCAGGCCCAGCAGCACAGTTCACACACCACGAGACGGCACCCACCACCACCATCTCCCCCCAGTTCATTTCCACAACCCCAAGGAGGTGGCCGAAAGCCCCGCGGCCACCACACAACACACACGGCGCAAGCGGACCCTCAGTTAGTAATGACACGGCTACAAAATTCACACTGCCATCCAGTCCTCAGTGAAACACGGAGCCCAACCCAACGCAGCCACAGGAAAAAGGACTCGGGCTACGCACTCCCTCCCTCCTCCCTTCTGCTCATGGCCACGGAAGAGGACAACAGCCGCCACACGCAACTGCCGGCATGCACTACAAAAGAAGCATCCAAATCCACTGCAACGTGCAT
>NW_902418.1:0-932 GCF_000209065.1 Trypanosoma cruzi | reverse complement strand
TGTTCTGAAGACCTGGGCGCAAAATGACGCCTTTTCTCCAACTTGTCTATACCCACGGCGGGTCTGGTGGCGGTATTGTCCAACGCATCGGCCAACAACGGCACGTGGAACGACGATTACCTTTGCCTGAATGCGACGGTGACGAACGCCACGAAGGTCGAGGATGGATTGAAATTGACGGAGCCTGACTCCGGGGTAATTTGGCCCGTGAGCATTCCGGATGATAATGTGCGTCATGTATCCTTGAACCGCAACTTCACACTTGTGGCGTCGGTGACCATCGAAAAGACTCCGAGTGAGGACGCTCCTCTACTGGGTGCGATTTTGGGGGACACTAATTCCTCGCATACCATGGGAATCTTGTACACCGCGGATAGAAAGTGGATGACGATGTTCAAATACAAAAAGACAACAAAAAGTGACGCTTGGGAGTCGGGGAAAGAATACCAAGTGGCACTCATGCTGCAAGGCAACAAGAGCTCTGTGTACATTGATGGCAAGTCGCTGGGGGAAGAGGAGACGATGGTAACAGGTGAGACGCCACTTGAGCTCGCAGGCTTTTGCTTTGGCGCGTGCGGTATGAAGAACTCTCCTGTGACGGTGAAGAACGTCTTTCTGTACAACCGCCCACTGAGTGTCGGTGAACTAAAAATGGTCAAGAAGAGCGACGGCAAAAAAGGAAACGGTGACGGCAAAAAAGGAAGTGGTGACGGCAAAAAAGGAAGCGGTGACGGCAAAAAAGGAAGCGGTGACGGCAAAAAAGGAAAAGGTGACGGCTCCATGCGTGGGGGCGTGTCGCGGTTGCTGCTGCTGGGGTTTTGCGCCTTTGTGGTCCTTTACTGAGAAATCGCGGTGAGGACTTCCTGCTTCCAGCGGGAACATATGCGTCTGGCCACGCACTCTTTTAGGTAATTGCCACTTTCTGTGACGCC
>NW_902417.1:0-932 GCF_000209065.1 Trypanosoma cruzi | reverse complement strand
CTTCTTTTCTGCTTATTGGGGCGTGTTGTTATTCGTCACGCGTCAGCACACACCGAGCAACATGTCAAAAAAACAAAACGCAGGCTTCTTCGCCCCTCGCGAGGGCCTCCGCAGCCACAATCCTGTGCGTGCGTGCATTCTCAGCGTTTTAAACACGGCATGTGTGTGCATGTGCTTGTGTGTTTGGCAGCGCCTATAATTGCAGAGCAGCTGTGCGCCACAAGAGAGTCAGAAGAAAGCAACGGCAGAGAGAGGCAGATAGCACACACGCACAAATTACTCATATCATCACACACAAACACACACACGCAGCCCGCGGAATGGGTGCTCTCAACCACAAAACAATGAAAAACAAAACAAAAAGCCGAAGCGTGGGACGACCAGCGCACACACTCTCATTGCTCCCGTAAAGCAAAACACACACACACAGGGAGAGAGAGAGAGGTTGCCCACTCAATGCAATAAAAACAAAACAGAAACAGTTACGGTGCTCCGCCCATGCAGTCAGGCAGGACGGCAGCGGTGCGTGTCGTGCAAAAGAGAGCACCAACGGGCCTGCATGGGTGTGCATGCAATATATACAATGGGCACATTATGTGTGTGCTTCGTGGGATGAGGTGAGGGCGAGAGTCCATGCAAGGGGACACACACAGAGAGTGGGTGAAAGACGAGTGTGTGTGCGGGCGGTGCATGGCGCTCTCTCACTCACTCTCACGCGGCCACCACCGCAGCCGCAGCCGCACACACCACGAAACTGATGGAATCAGTGCGATTGCAGAACTCGCACACCGTCCTGCAAACCAGAAGTTTAAAAAGCAATAAGAAACAAGAATTCCAAAAAAAAAAAGGAAAAAAACTTAGGCTTCTTCGGGGCTCGAACACGCACCCCGGATGAAATTGTGAGCTTGTTTTGCCACTGAGCTAAAAAAAAT
>NW_902416.1:0-932 GCF_000209065.1 Trypanosoma cruzi | reverse complement strand
TCCCCAATGATGAGTGCAACGCCGAACGCGTACTTGCGCACGTGCTCCATGCGCTGGAACCACCCGCGGATCAGGTTGGCCGTCATGAACTGCATCTCGGTGTCCTCGTTGTGCTTGGAGCAGACCCTCCCATCCTCTCGATCCACGGCCTGGGTGCTGCGAGAGGCTGCCGAAAAATGCCACTTTTGTGGAAGATCCAAATGTGCGGAAACAACGGCCACCCTCACTCCCTCACACCTCCGCTCCCTCCACTCGCCCACGCACAAGGGCGGTGTCATGGGGAAGAGAAGCCCGCCGCACAGCGCATGCACAAGGGCACAAACAAAAGCAATGCCATCCACGTCGCACCGCAAGATAGAGCCATGCGCCCAGCACACACACGGCCGCAACGAAAGGGACGGGCGGATCCAAGTCCACGCTGCAGTCCTTTACTTCCCTCCGCACCCACGGATTGGCAGAACGACTCACAGTGACGCACTGCACACACCATCCGCTTCCCTCCGAGCGCACTCAGCAGGCCAGCGCCCAGTCACCCTCGTGCCATCGCAAAGGGGAGCACAAACAATCGTCGTCGCGGACCATCGGTGCCACTAGCAGGAAAGAAGAAGTGGGGGCATGTCAACAGCACGGCCAGCAGAGGGACACTCAACGGGACACGGAGACACACAGCGACAGTGGATACGGTAACAATGGAGGCACGCTGCGGTGAGTTACCAAATAAAAGGAAAAAGTGAGAGTCCGGGAAGACCCTCAAAAGAAACAATTAGGGAAATTTAATTCGGCAGAAATTTTATTTCATGTGCCATGCAACGCAATAGAAACGACCTTGTGTTTCTGTATATAAATATTGCCTGCCCAACAAAAATTAAAGAAAAGTGTTCGTACTGTTCCACCAGCCCACACAACATTCCTCACATTTCATGCGGCATCCG
>NW_902415.1:0-932 GCF_000209065.1 Trypanosoma cruzi | reverse complement strand
GAGGAGTGGGAGGCACCTTCAACGGTGAGACTCAGAATTTGTCAGGGGCTCCCGACTTAGTGCAGGGCAAAACACATCAGTTGGCACTGCAATAGGATGATGCGGGGCTGATTGTGTACGTGGATGGATCGACGATATGCGACGGAGAACTGGATTATGAGGAGGATGAGGACTATGAGAGCTTTTCCAGGAGCTAATAACGCTGTTGAGGTCCCAAAGCGTTTCACACTTCTGCGTTGGCGGCGACGGCAAGAGTGCTCGGTAACACTCATGTGACGGTGAGCAACGTCCTGTTGCACAACCGCGTGTTGAAGGGTGACGAGCCTCAAGCGATAATGAAGACGAAGCCGGATGCTGTTGGCACTCCAGAGGCGAGGGTGCCGGCTCCGAAAGGTGCGCCTCACAACAATCATGCGAGTGAAACTTTCCCTCAATCCGCCAGTGGGCTTGTCGTCGTGGATGAAGCGCGGCAGGAAGACACATCAGCACCACAACGTCAACACTCAACAGCGCAACCATCAGGAAATAGGAAGGGCTCAGCAGTTCCCAGGCAAACATCTTCTTCTGATGCCATTGGCCCGTCCACCTCAGCTGATACGGGGAAATAGAAGAAGAGGCACCCAGCAGTGGTGTATTGGCGCCTGCATTGTCTTCGACACCGAGCGTGGTCAGTCGTCAGGAAGTACTTGAAAGCAAGATACCTGTCAGCGGGGGTCGCCCTGAAGGTGGCCGGGAGCACTTGCCCTCCAACGCGGCAGCATTGATGATGGGGCAGGCGGGCAAGGCGAGTGAAGGCACTTCGCATAACGGATACACCGACGGTTGGCCCCAGCGCAGCATTTCACGTGTTTTTTTTTTTTTTTGAGAGTGTGCACAAAGAGCCGCCCACCGCCAACACGCTCGCCGGCGACAAAAAAACACGACGACCCTGA
>NW_902414.1:0-932 GCF_000209065.1 Trypanosoma cruzi | reverse complement strand
CACCCCCAAAACGTACAGGCTCGCTCCGCCCACAAACGTGCAGTTCGACAGCGTCACGTTGCGCACGCTCCCTGACATCGACTCCACGTCCACCACGACATCCGCCGCAAAGGTCACACCAACGTAGCACGCCACCGACGTCCCGAGACCGGCGCTCACCTCCACATCCGCACGCACGTCCCGCACGCACAAGTCGGCGCCGTCGGTGCTCGGTGGCTCGGGGACAGCGACGGGCAGGCACGCATCGCCGTGGCCGCCCTCAGCGCACGTGCAGGCGCAGCCGTCACTCGAGGCTGTCGTCGTGTACGCAGGGAAGCACCACGCCGCAAGGGCGCATGGGTCGCTGCAGGTCAGAATGCTGGCATTGTACACGGATGGAATAATGTATTTCACTCCCTCCTCGCCGTTCACAGTGTTGCACGCAGCCACAATCGCTCCGTTTGTGATATCGCGGGGCCTTTTGGGTATCTGAAGCACTGTCGGTGCGCCCGTGCTGGACATGAATTGGTTGCCAGACACAGACACCGTGGAGTCGCGGAGATCCAGTCTGGGGTATATGTAGGCAAAGACTTCTGATGGGGATTCACGGCAGAGGTTGCCGCTCAGCTGCAGCCAGGAGTTGTAGTAGATGTTCGAGGAGTAGCCTGAATAAAACACAGCCAAGCTTCCCTGCATGTCGTTCCCCTGAAACACAACAGCCGAAAGAGACTCCAGAATTAAGGCCGACAAAATGTGCATGAAGTACTGTACCGGCCTTTTCACAAAGTTGCCTCGGATCACCACGGCAGAGTTGTTCAGTACACTCAGCGATGAGGACCGTCTAGACCCCTCAAGACACATCAGCGTACCGTTGCCGCCAGCCATCTGAAACGTGTTGCCCATCACCGCAAACAGGGAGTGCCACGACACCTTCAGCGCAGAACTGAGAACGT
>NW_902413.1:0-932 GCF_000209065.1 Trypanosoma cruzi | reverse complement strand
CACCGCACGTTGTGGTCTAAATTTTTGTTTCGAATTATGAATGGTGGTGGTCAGAGGCACTCTCTTTCAATGTCTGTTTGTGTGTTCACACACTGGACGCCAAACAACCCTGAACTATCCGCTGCTTGGAGGAATTTCGCGGGATCTTGCCCACAGGGGTGCTGCACTCGGCGGATCGTTTTCGAGTGGCTGCTGCACCGCACGTTGTGGTCTAAATTTTTGTTTCGAATTATGAATGGTGGTGGTCAGAGACACTCTCTTTCACTATCTGTTTGTGTGTTCACACACTGGACGCCAAACAACCCTGAACTATCCGCTGCTTGGAGGAATTTCGCGAGATCTTGCCCACAGGGGTGCTGCACTCGGCGGATCGTTTTCGAGCGGCTGCTGCACCGCACGTTGTGGTCTAAATTTTTGTTTTGAATTATGAATGGTGGTGGTCAGAGACACTCTCTTTCACTATCTGTTTGTGTGTTCACACACTGGACGCCAAACAACCCTGAACCATCCGCTGCTTGGAGGAATTTCGCGAGACCTTGCCCACAAGGGTGCTGCACTCGGCGGATCGTTTTCGAGCGGCTGCTGCACCGCACGTTGTGGTCTAAATTTTTGTTTCGAATTATGAATGGTGGTGGTCAGAGACACTCTCTTTCACTATCTGTTTGTGTGTTCACACACTGGACGCCAAACAACCCTGAACCATCCGCTGCTTGGAGGAATTTCGCGAGACCTTGCCCACAAGGGTGCCTCACTCGGCGGATCGTTTTCGAGTGGCTGCTGCACCGCACGTTGTGGTCTAAATTTTTGTTTCGAATTATGAATGGTGGTGGTCAGAGACACTCTCTTTCACTATCTGTTTGTGTGTTCACACACTGGACGCCAAACAACCCTGAACCATCCGCTGCTTGGAGGAATTTCGCGAGATCTTGCCC
>NW_902412.1:0-932 GCF_000209065.1 Trypanosoma cruzi | reverse complement strand
GTGGGCAGGAGGACGTCAATCCGCCGCTCGCTGGTCGGCAAGAAGTTGCTGTGCTCACGTCGGGAAAAAGGTTCCGGCGGAGGCAGAGGCGGGCCGGTCACCGCAGTCAGGGAGGGACGGCACCACCGACACAGAGGGTTCCTTGTGATCCGCAGGGTGCGTGCAGGCCTGTCGAAGAGTGGGCAGGAGTCGCATCGCGCCTGTGCGCAGTGCCGCCACTCGGGGACCGATGTCCGGGTCAACACCAGGAATAGAGTCCTCGCCACACTGACAGGCGCCTGTCACGCGGTGTGTGCGCCTTCCTTTTCCTCCTGGACATCCTTCCAGTTCCGTCGCTTCACTGCAGTGAGGAATTCCACATGCCAGGCATTGACGCAGTCCTGCGGGAGGGATCGTGCCATGACGGCATCAGCGTCCGCTGTCACGTTGCGTGGGATTCCGCAGTGTCATGGGGAAAATAAGGAACCAATAGTGCGACCTCGATCCACCAGTGAAAGCGGCACGGTACAAATCTCCTCGCTGACGTCGTCGTGCACCGCCAGCGGGCCAAGGCGGAGTGACTCCATCGCCGAGAGGGAGTCTGTGGCGACAGGAACTCGTGTGGGCGATTGGGATGCTGCTGCCAGGCGGGGAACTGAAAACTGTCCGAGGCCATGCTCAGTGGCAGGACACTCCGCTCGGCAGGTGCATGCAAGGCTGCCAGCAGCTGTGCGGTGAGGCCCCACAGGCAGCCCGGCTGTCCGGGGAGTCAAGTGGCATTGCAGCGGATCCAGATGCATGCAAACTGAGAGACAACGTGCCGTCCATCCAGCGACCTGCGTCATACAGTCCCAGAGAGGTGCAGGCCGCTTCAAGGGCCGATCGTCTCACGCCGTCCAGGACGTCCTTGACGTGCCGTGGCCGGAAGACGCCCACCCCGCTGCAGCTCACAG
>NW_902411.1:0-932 GCF_000209065.1 Trypanosoma cruzi | reverse complement strand
AGTGATGGTGCGTTCCACCAGAATGAAATCAACTCCAGCGAGGGTGAGAAACGTGGTGTGCACGCGCACTCGGTTGTTGTGTGGGAACGCCCTGCGAAACGCCAATCGAATGCACTTCTCCTGTAGCGCGTCACGTGCCCGAGTGGCATAGCCCCTGGCAAAAGAAGCGTCCGCTACATCTCCTGAACAATCCCCGCAGCAAATGCCGCACCCATCAACGTTTTCGTAGGGTCGTGTCGCACCCCTTCTCCCTCGGAAAATCCCGCGGCCCTCCTTCCCGTGGCGCGTGCCATCGTGGTGCGGCCCCCGCCCCATTGCACCCTAATAGTTCCCTATCTACTGTTGGTGTAAAATACTTGTTGTACAACTGCAAGGGGAACACCAGGCGTTCACGTGCAGTCCAGAAGAAGCCACAGCAAACAAATATACGCGGTGGGCACCACAACAACCAACACGCCCCCACCCACATGCATCATCTTCACGGACACCACAGTCAGCCACACCACTCCCGTTGCATGTGCGCCCTCTCTCCCCCATCATCCCTTCCTCCTGCCGGCATTCACAGAAGAATGCTGCGAATGCAAGAGAGCTTTTCCACGTCGGCATCAGTGACGCCATCCCGCCGCGCCCCCCACCCCGACAAGACGTGCCGCACAACGACATCCGCGGCGAGGTCCTTTACCTCGGCGCTGTTCATCTCACCACTGCTGTACTTCGACGTCACCTCCGCGAGGAGATTGTCGTCGGGGCAGAAGAACCGAGTGAGTTGGTACGCCACGTCTGCGTGCAGGTTGACACCCTCCGCACGCATGTCCTCCAACGTGCCACCCCCACCAGAGAAGGCCTTGCGCACCTTCTTCCGCACCTCCTGCTCCGTGTCGTGTAGTGTGATGACTCCGTTCCCCTCGGCGCTGCTGCTCATCTTGAACTGC
>NW_902410.1:0-932 GCF_000209065.1 Trypanosoma cruzi | reverse complement strand
TGTCCAGTGTGTGAACACGCACACAGATATTGACAGAGAGTACCTCTGACCCCCACCATTCACAATCGGAAACAAAAATTTAGACCACGACGTGTGATGTAGCAGCCGCTCGAAAACGATCAGCCGAGTGCAGTACCCGTGTGGGCAAGAGCTCGCGAAATTCCCCCAAGCAGCGGATAGTTCAGGGTTGTTTGGTGTCCAGTGTGTGAACACGCAAACAGATATTGACAGAGAGTACCTCTGACCCCCACCATTCATAATTGGAAACAAAAATTTAGACCACGACGTGTGATGCAGCAGCCGCTCGAAAACGATCAGCCGAGTGCAGTACCCGTGTGGGCAAGAGCTCGCGAAATTCCTCCAAGCAGCGGATAATTCAGGGTTGTTTGGTGTCCAGTGTATGAACACGCACACAGATATTGACAGAGAGTACCTCTGACCCCCACCATTCACAATCGGAAACAAAAATTTAGACCACGACGTGTGATGTAGCAGCCGCTCGAAAACGATCAGCCGAGTGCAGTACCCGTGTGGGCAAGAGCTCGCGAAATTCCCCCAAGCAGCGGATAATTCAGGGTTGTTTGGTGTCCAGTGTATGAACACGCACACAGATATTGACAGAGAGTACCTCTGACCCCCACCATTCACAATCGGAAACAAAAATTTAGACCACGACGTGTGATGTAGCAGCCGCTCGAAAACGATCAGCCGAGTGCAGTACCCGTGTGGGCAAGAGCTCGCGAAATTCCTCCAAGCAGCGGATAGTTCAGGGTTGTTTGGTGTCCAGTGCATGAACACGCACACAGATATTGACAGAGAGTACCTCTGACCCCCACCATTCATAATTGGAAACAAAAATTTAGACCACGACGTGTGATGCAGCAGCCGCTCGAAAACGATCAGCCGAGTGCAGCACCCGTGTGGGCAAGAGC
>NW_902409.1:0-932 GCF_000209065.1 Trypanosoma cruzi | reverse complement strand
CCGCTGCTTGGAGGATTTCGCGAGCTCTTGCCCACAATGGTGCTGCACTCGGCGGATCGTTTTCGAGCGGCTGCTGCACCACACGTTGTGGTCTATGTTTTTGTTTCGAATTATGAATGGCGGGAGTCAGAGGCACTCTCTTTCAATGTATGTTTGCGTGTTCACACACTGGACACCAAACAACCCGGAATTATCCGCTGCTTGGAGGAATTTCGCGAGCTCTTGCCCACAAGGGTGCTGCACTCGGCGGATCGTTTTCGAGCGGCTGCTGCACCACACGTTGTGGTCTATGTTTTTGTTTCCAACTGTGAATGGCGGGAGTCAGAGACACTCTCTTTCAATGTATGTTTGCGTGTTCACACACTGGACACCAAACAACCCTGAACTATCCGCTGCTTGGAGGAATTTCGCGAGCTCTTGCCCACAATGGTGCTGCAGTCGGCGGATCGTTTTCGAGCGGCTGCTGCACCACACGTTGTGCTCTAAATTTTTGTTTTGAATTATGAATGGTGGTGGTCAGAGACACTCTCTTTCACTGTCTGTTTGCGTGTTCACACACTGGACGCCAAACAACCCGGAACTATCCGCTGCTTGGAGGAATTTCGCGAGATCCTGCCCACAGGGGTGCTGCAGTCGGCGGATCGTTTTCGAGCGGCTGCTGCACCGCACGCTGTGCTCTAAATTTTTGTTTTGAATTATGAATGGTGGTGGTCAGAGACACTCTCTTTCACTGTCTGTTTGCGTGTTCACACACTGGACGCCAAACAACCCGGAACTATCCGCTGCTTGGAGGAATTTCGCGAGATCCTGCCCACAACGGTGCTGCAGTCGGCGGATCGTTTTCGAGCGGCTGCTGCACCGCACGCTGTGCTCTAAATTTTTGTTTTGAATTATGAATGGTGGTGGTCAGAGACACTCTCTTTCACTGTCTG
>NW_902408.1:0-932 GCF_000209065.1 Trypanosoma cruzi | reverse complement strand
TCTCTATCTGCAAGGTAAAACAAGAAAGAGGCAGCAACAACAGTAGCCAGACACAGCAGCACGCAGCGGCATCCGGCCACAGACATTCCACATCACATCACAGCCAGCAACACAAAGACGCGCAGACGCAGTCAACCCAGTGATGCCATCGGCCTCCCACCACCCGCGCAGCCCCGCACAACCGCCGTGCAGAGTGGCGGGACCCCGGCAAAGAGGCAAATGACCATTGGCACCGCCCTTCTCACCAAATGCCTCCAACACATGACGACCCCGATGCCGTGGACAAAACACAAAAGCCGAGGCAGATACACGTGGCATTGTTGCAACCGCCAGCCATCGAGCGCGTCCGTGAACGTGGTGGTGGTGGTGGCGCAGAAAAGGGGCGGTGAGTGCGTCAGTTGCCAGTAGTCAAAGCGTCGTTTCTCGCTCACGTGGGTCGGCATTGCAGAACAAAGAGCGGCATCATGCGCGCACGGCATGCACAAGGGCAAAAAAGACGAATAAAGAAGCACGGTGGCGGCACTCAGCCACGGGGGACAAGGACCCACATCGACTCTGCGGTCGGTTGACCTTCAGACGTCCGGTTTGTAATCACGCCGCCGCCGCGCAGTTCGTGTGTCTGCAGGAGACTGGGGAATGGAGGGAGGGAAGAGAGAGGCGGTGCGGCCCGCATCGATCTCAGTTGGGTGTGACAACGGTGAGGTCATCTCGTCAGATCGCCGGCAGCAAAGACGGTCGCCGTCAGCGGCGGTCAGTGCCTTCCTTCTCCCACCGCAGCGCCACTCCACCGACGCCGTCGCCCGCCTCCTCCCCACCGACACAACGAGGAGACAACAGCAGGAGATGTAACACCCGCAACGATCAGGCTGCCGCAGAGTCTCGTTGCAGCCGCCATGACCAGACGAGTGGGATGCAAACAAAAAAGGAAAACA
>NW_902407.1:0-932 GCF_000209065.1 Trypanosoma cruzi | reverse complement strand
GCGCGCCCCTTAACGAAGGAAGAGATGAATCAGGTTATCCGCAGCCGAACCGATTGGGGGGGACGTGTTGTTTTTCGGCTTGCGTGGATAACGGCGAGTCGTTTGTTTGAGATTGCATCCTTGACACCCAACAACTTTACGATGGAACCGGACAGGAGCATAATTTTGGATTGGTCCGTGGCGCCGAAGACGGCGAGGGCGGATCCCCACCGCGCCTCGCGGTTCGTGAAGATACGAGGGCAGGACGCGTTCGACACTATAAAGCTATGCAGAACACTTCAAGAGAACGAAAAGCTCACGAATATTACGACTGCCCACGTGGGGCGAGCTCTGGTTCCTTGGGGTGCCACGGCGCATTCCATAAAACGCGGTGCGCTGCGGTGCGCTGCTGAAATCGTGGAGACGTACAATTTTGACCCACACGTGATCTCGCAGTTGGTGAAGCACGTCAATCCGTTCGAAATTCCCCAGAATACTGTTCGATATTTGAGGAGGTACACCACAATGCTGACCCAGGTGTCATCGCTGGTCGCATTGATGTGAAGGGAGAGACCGCGGAAGGGCAGTAACCCTGGTTGAAAGCAGAGGAGCGTTTTTTCCGTGATTTTAATCACAACCATGCTGCTACAATAACGAGACGCGCGACAAGGACGCGTCTGACCACTCCACAAGATGAACACGCTATCCCGTTACAGCGAGTCAACGTGCCCGTATTGAATACCAAATTGGATCATGAGTCGGTTGAACCCGACTACCTTGGAGAGGCTCATGCAAGTTTGGGGACTCGTCGGGCGGTCCCGTTTCCCTCCGTCTTCCTCCGGTAAGGCGCGCGAAGGCTCACGGAGGATTCCAACCGCTGACGCGCGTTTGTTACGAAAGGCGGGGATAATCGAGGACGCTTTGTCCACATAACAGGCGGATGGGATATACCT
>NW_902406.1:0-932 GCF_000209065.1 Trypanosoma cruzi | reverse complement strand
ATATGGATATGTGAAGTGCGCCCTCCGCCTTTACAGGTGCTGGTGGACCCGCTGCAGACAAGGCTCCTTGAATATACGGCCACCAAACCTGCAGGGCGCCACAAATTCCACAACCGATAATAATAAAATAAAAAATAAAAAAAGAGAATGAAAAAAAGAAAAAATCCACACGCACACACACACAGAGAGAGAGAGAGAAGGAGATGCAAAGAGGGAAAAGAAAGGCGAGCAGCGCCAGAAAAAAACGTATATAAAACACACATACATATATATATATATATAAGAGAAACAAGAGACCGGCTAGAAATCAGACCAGAGCACTGCGTGCCGTTACCGTGAATGGCTCAATTATCGTCCGTATCTGCTCCCTAAACCCGTGCGAATACGCCAGTGAGGGTTCCTCCGCCACTCTCTCTGGCGTCGGCGCAGCTCTCAAATTTTCCGTGTATTCTGCTGGAAGAATAGTTGGTTCTTGCGATCCCGACTTGGACCACGACTGCAGCAGATGCGCGTGCATGCGTGGGGTTCGAAAGGGATTGCAGAGCGCCGCCGATGCCGCCTCGTAAGTTGAGCGGCAAAGCGGCAAAACCGCGTCCAGTGGGATGTCGCCCACTATCGCCAAGATCGTCCGTATACCGGAGGCGGACTGGAAACCGTACGAAGTAAACTTGTGATTTCGCAGGAGCCTGCCAAGAAAACGAACATCCGCACCCGCAGATACCCCAACCACCGTCCTGAGACTACCGGGGCCTTGTCGAGAAGCAATAGAACTCCCCTTTTCCAGCTGTTGTTGCTTTCGCCGCTCACGTAAAATGTCATCGCATCGATCCAGCGAGGAAAACAAAAGAAAATGTAGACGCACAACATCCTCCTCACCAGCATAAAGGTTTGCGCACGTGGCGGCATCCGGGTGCTCAAGTACCTCCCGCGAG
>NW_902405.1:0-931 GCF_000209065.1 Trypanosoma cruzi | reverse complement strand
AAGAAAACTGAAGAAAAGAAACAACACAGGAATAAGATGAAACACGTCGGAGCGGAGAAAGAAAGGAGCCAACAGAAATGAGGCCTAAAACACACAGGGGAATTTATTCGCAGCCACGCAGAGGAAATTGATGCGTAGAAACACATGTTTAAAACAGAGAGAAACAACGAGAGCAGAAGTGGTGGCAATAACGCACACACGCACATGCACATACTATATGTGTGTATAGGGACAGGGATTCCATGCCTGTGTATGTAAGATACAAAAAAGAGGTGCAGAGAATAAGAGGGGCAAGTGGTTGCTGATAGGCTCGCTCTCACACACACACAGAGAGAGAGGGAGACGCTCTCTCCTTCTCTATCTTTCTCCTTCCATCAGAAGCCCCGTAAAGGGGTCGGAGGGCTGCAGTATCACCTCCAGCTGCTTTGCCATCCGCGCCACCTGCGTCCGCAGGGCTTGGCGATCCAAATCAAGTTGTTGAAGCACAAGAAGACGCTGCCGTAGCTGCGCCTCTGCCTGCGCAATTCGTGTCTCTGCTCCCACGCAGTTTTGTCTCTGGGTAGAATACAGCCGAAGCTTCTCACGAAGTATACGAGCCTCATCACGCTCCGCCGAGGCAGCAGCCAACATTGCACGGTACGCCAACAGGAGTCTCTTGCCTTCCGCAACGGTAATGGAGGAGTCACTACAGACAGTTGCCATCGATGCGTTCAATGAGACGGCGGGAGTGGGAGCTGCGAGATGAAGTGGCGGGGAAACATCTCCACCGAGGGCGCATGAATGCGTCGAAGGAGATATCACCGGTGCGTCCACACGCGAGGCTGTGTCAATTCCACCAGCAGCACGCCTCGGCGCTGCAGCAGTGCCCATGCGCACACGACGCACTGCAGGAGGAATGGCGGCGCAACGAGCAACAAGACGCCGACGAAAG
>NW_902404.1:0-931 GCF_000209065.1 Trypanosoma cruzi | reverse complement strand
TGCTTGGTGACGGGGAGGAGCCTGGGCCGGGAGCATCTGTTCGGGCCGCGGTGTTGTTCTTCGCTGTTCAGCCGCCGCCTCACCCCCGCCTGCGCAAACAACCCCTTGTACGCACGCTGCCTGTCTTTCCCTCTCCGCTCTTTTTTTGCTGGTGCTGTGTGATTGTGTGGCGCCCTTCCGCTGCCGCGGCACACGGGGCGGGCATCAGTGCGAGAAGTTCACGCTTTCACCTTCACAGCCAGAGTTTTTTTTTTTTTTAAATCCTACCAGCAGAATGAGCGAAAACGAGACGTGCGATGCGCTCCTCTCCCAGTACGAGTTGCTGAGGGGGAAGATGGCCGCGCAGCACTGCGATGACAGCCACGACGGAGATAAGGATGAGCACAGCCATGGAGACTGTGGTGGCTCCAATGGACCGTACACGGTGGGGCTGCATGTGGTGGCCATCTTCGTCGTGCTTTTGTCGTCGTTTCTGGGGACGGTTATCCCACTTGCCGGGAAGCATGTGCCGTGTCTGCGGATGAACCCATTCTTGTTTGTTCTCGGCAAGTGTGCGGCGACTGGCGTGGTGCTGGCCGTGTCAACGATCCACATGATCCACCCCGCTGCTGAGTTGCTTGAGGAAGACTGCGTTCCGGACTCGTGGAAGGAGTCATACGACGCGTACGCGTTTCTTTTTGCGATGATTGCAGCCATAGTGATGCACGCGCTTGAGACGCAGTTGGTGGCGATGTTTGCGAGCGACGAGTCTCCGTCCTCTCCTTCCGGGGGGAACGGGGAAAAGGGGGACGCGAACGGGGATGAGGAGCGTGCTGACGGTGCGCCCAGCGGTGATATCTACCAGCACCATCACAGCCACGCGCTCGCTTCCGTGGAAGGCGGGAGGGCACATCGGCTTCTCTCGGCCCTGTTCATGGAATTCGGTGTGACG
>NW_902403.1:0-931 GCF_000209065.1 Trypanosoma cruzi | reverse complement strand
AAACAAAAATTTAGACCACAGCGTGTGGTGCAGCGGCCGCTCGAAAACGATCCGGCGAGTGCAGCACCCCTGTGGGCAAGAGCTCGCGAAATTCCTCCAAGCAGCGGATAGTTCAGGGTTGTTTGGCGTCCAGTGTGTGAACACGCAAACAGACATTGACAGAGAGTGTCTCTGACCACCACCATTCATAATTCGAAACAAAAATTTAGACCACAGCGTGTGGTGCAGCGGCCGCTCGAAAACGATCCGGCGAGTGCAGCACCCCTGTGGGCAAGAGCTCGCGAAATTCCTCCAAGCAGCGGATAGTTCAGGGTTGTTTGGCGTCCAGTGTGTGAACACGCAAACGGACATTGAAAGAGAGTGTCTCTGACCACCACCATTCATAATTCGAAACAAAAATTTAGACCACAGCGTGTGGTGCAGCGGCCGCTCGAAAACGATCCGGCGAGTGCAGCACCCCTGTGGGCAAGAGCTCGCGAAATTCCTCCAAGCAGCGGATAGTTCAGGGTTGTTTGGCGTCCAGTGTGTGAACACGCAAACAGACATTGACAGAAAGTGTCTCTGACCACCACCATTCATAATTCGAAACAAAAATTTAGACCACAGCGTGCGGTGCAGCAGCCGCTCGAAAACGATCCGCCGAGTGCAGCACCCCTGTGGGCAAGATCTCGCGAAATTCCTCCAAGCAGCGGATGGTTCAGGGTTGTTTGGCGTCCAGTGTGTGAACACGCAAACAGACATTGACAGAGAGTGCCTCTGACCACCACCATTCATAATTCGAAACAGAAATTTAGACCACAGCGTGTGGTGCAGCAGCCACTCGAAAACGATCCGCCGAGTGCAGCACCCCTGTGGGCAAGAGCTCGCGAAATTCCTCCAAGCAGCGGATAGTTCCGGGTTGTTGGCGTCCAGTGTGGAACACGCAAACAGA
>NW_902402.1:0-931 GCF_000209065.1 Trypanosoma cruzi | reverse complement strand
GCTCCATTTTCCCACCACTCAAGTGTTGCGTGCCCGCACAAAGTGGCAAACACAATCAGAGCGCACACAAACCCAACAATCCCCTCACTCGATGAAGCACATTGTTCGCATGGAGTGACAGCATTTGGGGACACACCAGCAGTAGCAGGCTGCATGGAGTTTCCCTGCCAACCCTGCGAAGAGACACAACAACTCTGCGGAGTAAAGTGACAGCCCCGCGGTGCTGCCCGCAGTCCACATGACAGGACAAGTTCCACGCACGCATAGTTCCGGACACCTCGCTGTTTGAGTGCCCAACAGAGCGTAAAAAAATACGAGTGCAAGACGGCATTTAAGCACGTGAAAAGGTCGGCCTGTTTTGTTTGATGGTGTTGGCGAGCAGTCCCACACAATCCAACCAAAATGACACGCCGGAAAGGATGGCGTCAGTTAATAATAAAAATAATTGCGTCAATGCAAAAAGCTGAAATTTGAGTTTTACACCCGAATCCGGGGGCGACAGTGGCATGAGAGTGTGCATGTGCGCGGGGCCTTTCGTGGGACGGTGCTGTCCAATCCCGCCGTGCCCCGACACAAAAGGGCAACATCAAAAAAGGGGAGCACACTCTCCAGAAAAGGAGTGACGGTTGGGCACTCAACCCCCGCTTCGTCCTACATGACATCCACATATGTGCACTCCGCCTCAAATACGTACCTCCCCGGACGCCGCATACATGACGTGTGGTTTCGTCACTCGCAATGTGTTTTTCCTCCCGCAATCAACAAAAAAAGGATGGCCATGGCGCAGCTCCACTCAGGGAAAGCAATCGGGGCAGACACGGGTGGAAGCCAGAGATCATACAAAATAATAATAAAAGAGGGGCAGGGCAATAACTCCTCCAAGCCACAGAATCGTGCAATGTGCATCCCTCTTCTTCTAAATTGACACCTC
>NW_902401.1:0-931 GCF_000209065.1 Trypanosoma cruzi | reverse complement strand
CGAACCCGCGTCCCCGGATGACATTGTGAGCGTGTTTGCCACTGAGCTAAAAAAATGCGGTCGCGCGACTCCTTTTCACGTAAAGTATTAATGTCGATCTTCGAACAATCGAGCACATTTGCGTTGTCCCCTGGAAAACGAAAAAGACGTGTTTAGGATGCGCAGCCGCAGCGTGGTTACTACTGTAAGTCGTCATATATCTAACGCCCGAGGCCACCGCTGCAGCTTGGATAATTCGACACGTCGTGCTGTATCTAACGTCCGGGGCAGCCGCTGCAACTTGGATAATTCGACACGTCGTCCCGTATCTAACGTCCGGGGCAGCCGCTGCAACTTGGATAATTCGACACGTCGTGCTGTATCTAGCGTCCGGGGCCACCGCCCTACCATTTTTTATTTCTTGCGGCGGCCAACCCCGGCAGTAAGGACAAAAAAAAGAATCGCGTTTTCTTTAATGTTTTTCCTGTTTGGGGGCGGGGATCTTTGTTTTCTATGATTGTCTCTTTTTTTTTGTCTGTTCCAGGTTGGTTTTGAGGACGCTTGATGTGCCTGCTGGGTGATCGCCGGCTTTTTTATTGGTGATTGCGTATTTTTGGCTTACCGGTGTGCCGCTCAGCGCCATTTTGTTTTACTTCTTTTCTGCTTATTGGGGCGTGTTGTTATTCGTCACGCGTCAGCACACACCGAGCAACATGTCAAAAAAAAAAAATGCAGGTTTTTTCCCCCTCGCGAGGGCCTCGGCAGCCACAATCCTGTGCGTGCGTGCATTCTCAGCGTTTTAAGCACGGCATGTGTGTGCATGTGTGTGTGTGTTTGTCAGCGCCTATACTTGCAGAGCAGCTGTGCGCCACAAGAGAGTCTGAAGAAAGAAACGGCAGAGAGAGGCAGATAAGCACACACGCAAATTACTCATATCATCACACACACACAC
>NW_902400.1:0-931 GCF_000209065.1 Trypanosoma cruzi | reverse complement strand
TGTGTGAACACGCAAACAGATATTGACAGAGAGTGTCTCTGACTCCCACCATTCATAATTGGAAACAAAAATTTAGACCACAACGTGTGATGCAGCAGCCGCTCGAAAACGATTAGCCGAGTGCAGCACCCGTGTGGGCAACAGCTCGCGAAATTCCTCCAAGCAGCGGATAGTTCAGGGTTGTTTGGTGTCCAGTATATGAACACGCAAACAGATATTGACAGAGAGTGCCTCTGACTCCCACCATTCACAATCGGAAACAAAAATTCAGACCACAACGTGTGATGCAGCAGCCGCTCGAAAACGATCAGCCGACTGCAGCACCCGTGTGGGCAAGAGCTCGCGAAATTCCTCCAAGCAGCGGATAGTTCAGGGTTGTTTGGTGTCCAGTGTGTGAACACGCAAACAGATATTGACAGAGAGTGCCTCTGACTCCCACCATTCACAATCGGAAACAAAAATTTAGACCACAACGTGTGATGCAGCAGCCGCTCGAAAACGATCAGCCGACTGCAGCACCCGTGTGGGCAAGAGCTCGCGAAATTCCTCCAAGCAGCGGATAGTTCAGGGTTGTTTGGTGTCCAGTGTGTGAACACGCAAACAGATATTGACAGAGAGTGCCTCTGACTCCCACCATTCACAATCGGAAACAAAAATTTAGACCACAACGTGTGATGCAGCAGCCGCTCGAAAACGATCAGCCGACTGCAGCACCCGTGTGGGCAAGAGCTCGCGAAATTCCTCCAAGCAGCCGACAATTCAGGGTTGTTTGGTGTCCAGTGTGTGAACACGCAAACAGATATTGGCAGAGACTGCTTCTGACTCCCACCATTCATAATCGGAAACAAAAATTTAGACCACAACGTGTGATGCAGCGACCGCTCGAAAACGATTAGCCGAGTGCAGCACCCGTGTGGGCAAGAGCTCGCGA
>NW_902399.1:0-931 GCF_000209065.1 Trypanosoma cruzi | reverse complement strand
CTCGGCGGATCGTTTCGAGTGGCTGCTGCACCACACGTTGTGGTCTAAATTTTTGTTTCGAATTATGAATGGTGGTGGTCAGAGACACTCTCTTTCAATGTCTGTTTGCGTGTTCACACACTGTACGCCAAACAACCCTGAACTATCCGCTGCTTGGAGGAATTTCGCGAGATCTTGCCCACAGGGGTGCTGCAGTCGGCGGATCGTTTTCGAGCGGCTGCTGCACCACACGCTGTGGTCTAAATTTTTGTTTCGAATTATGAATGGTGGTGGTCAGAGACACTCTCTTTCAATGTCTGTTTGCGTGTTCACACACTGGACGCCAAACAACCCTGAACTATCCGCTGCTTGGAGGAATTTCGCGAGATCTTGCCCACAAGGGTGCTGCAGTCGGCGGATCGTTTTCGAGTGGCTGCTGCACCACACGCTGTGGTCTAAATTTTTGTTTCGAATTATGAATGGTGGTGGTCAGAGACACTCTCTTTCAATGTCTGTTTGCGTGTTCACACACTGGACACCAAACAACCCTGAACTATCCGCTGCTTGGAGGAATTTCGCGAGCGCTTGCCCACAGGGGTGCTGCAGTCGGCGGATCGTTTTCGAGTGGCTGCTGCACCACACGCTGTGGTCTAAATTTTTGTTTCGAATTATGAATGGTGGTGGTCAGAGACACTCTCTTTCAATGTCTGTTTGCGTGTTCACACACTGGACACCAAACAACCCGGAACTATCCGCTGCTTGGAGGAATGTCGCGAGCTCTTGCCCACAGGGGTGCTGCAGTCGGATAATCGTTTTCGAGTGGCTGCTGCACCACACGTTGTGGTCTATGTTTTTGTTTCGAATTATGAATGGTGGTGGTTAGAGGCACTCTCTTTCAATGTCTGTTTGCGTGTTCACACACTGGACGCCAAACAACCCTGAACTATCCGCT
>NW_902398.1:0-931 GCF_000209065.1 Trypanosoma cruzi | reverse complement strand
TGAAAAGGAGTCGCGCGACCGCATTTTTTTAGCTCAGTGGCAAACACGCTCACAATGTCATCCGGGGACGCGGGTTCGATTCCCGCAGAAGCCTAAGTTTTTTCCATTTTTTTTTTTTGAATTCTTGTTTCATATTGCTTTTTAAACTTCTGGTTTGCAGGACGGTGTGCGAGTTCTGCAATCGCACTGATTCCATCTGTTTCGTGGTTTGTGCGGCTGCGGCTGCGGTGGTGGCCGCGTGAGAGTGAGTGTGAGAGAGCCATGCACCGCCCGCATACACACACTTCCTTCTCTCTCTGTGTGTGTGTCCCCTTGCATGGACTCTCGTCGTCGCCTCACCCCACGAAGCACACACAATAATGTGCCCATTGTATATATGCATGCACACCCATGCAGGCCCGTTGGTGCTCTCTTTTGCACGACACGCACCGCTGCCGTCCTGCCTGGCTGCATGGGCGGAGCACCGTAACTGTTTCTGTTTTGTTTTCATTGCATTGAGTGGGCGACCTCTCTCTCTCTCCCTGTGTGTGTGTTTTGCTTTACGGGAGCAATGAGAGTGTGTGTGCGCTGGTAGTCCCACGCTTCGGCTTTTTGTTTTGTTTTTCTTTTTGATTTTGTGGTTGAGTGCACCCATTCCGCGGCTGCGTGTGTGTGTGTGTGATGATATGAGTAATTTGCGTGTGTGCTTATCTGCCTCTCTCTGCCGTTGCTTTCTTCAGACTCTCTTGTGGCGCACAGCTGCTCTGCAAGTATAGGCGCTGACAAACACACACACACATGCACACACATGCCGTGCTTAAAACGCTGAGAATGCACGCACGCACAGGATTGTGGCTGCCGAGGCCCTCGCGAGGGGGAAAAAACCTGCATTTTTTTTTTTTGACATGTTGCTACGGTGTGTGCTGACGCGTGACGAATAACAACACGCCCC
>NW_902397.1:0-931 GCF_000209065.1 Trypanosoma cruzi | reverse complement strand
CTTCCGAGAGCTCTTCATTAGGGAGGGGTACCACGTGGACTACGTGTTTGACTGGACGCTGAAGCGCATCCACGAGAACCTGAAGGCGGAGGGGTCCGGCCAGCAGGAACAAAAACAGCAGCAGCAGCAACAACGAGAGCGGGGGGATGTAGAGCAGGCGTAGCCCACCTGCACAGTCCGGGACCCTTGTTCCGCGTAATGTTTGTACGACGTCTTTGGACGTCCCACACGCTCCATTGTTGAACATATCACTAATTTTGGGAAATGAACATTCTACTCTTGCTTTGAGCACGAGGAGGTGCGTGCACGGTGATGTGTGGTGGCAGTTTAGGTGAATAGAAAACTCCCGCTGTCTCCCTTTTTGCCCTGTGTGCCTTACTCGGCGCTCTCTCCGTCGTGCTTTTGAGGCCTTCTCCGTACGCGTTACCGTCCCCATGCTACAGTTTATTGATGTTTGCGCCCTGTCGCCCACCACGCCAGCGGTGACGACGCGGCGATTCGGCTCTCTCTTTGTGCGAAGAAAGGGGGGACCCGTCGCATGAGCGGCGTGCCGTGCGGGGGGTCGCCCCTCTCCCTGCCCCCGCCAAAAAAATGGGCCCTGCTTTTCTTTCTCTTCTTTTGTTGCCGGCAAGGTAGGAGTGAACGTCACACAAACACCTCACGCAACACACGATGAGCTTAGAGCTTCGAGTGGGTAACCGCTTCCGCCTCGGCCAGAAGATAGGGGCGGGGTCGTTCGGCGAGATCTTCCGCGGCACAAACATACAGACGGGCGAGACCGTGGCCATCAAGCTGGAGCAGGCGAAGACGCGCCATCCACAGCTCGCCTTTGAGGCCCGATTCTACCGCATTTCTCAACGCAGGCGGCGGGGTCGTGGGCATCCCAACATTCTTTTTTATGGCGTGGAGGGCGAGTTCAACGTGATGTGAT
>NW_902396.1:0-931 GCF_000209065.1 Trypanosoma cruzi | reverse complement strand
ACAGAGAGTGCCTCTGACTCCCACCATTCACAATCGGAAACAAAAATTTGGACCACAACGTGTGATGCAGCAGCCGCTCGAAAACGATCAGCCGAGTGCAGCACCCGTGTGGGCAAGAGCTCGCGAAAATCCTCCAAGCAGCGGATAGTTCATGGTTGTTTGGTGTCCAGTGTGTGAACACGCAAACAGATATTGACAGAGAGTGCCTCTGACTCCCACCATTCACAATCGGAAACAAAAATTTGGACCACAACGTGTGATGCAGCAGCCGCTCGAAAACGATCAGCCGAGTGCAGCACCCGTGTGGGCAAGAGCTCGCGAAATTCCTCCAAGCAGCGGATAGTTCAGGGTTGTTTGGTGTCCAGTGTGTGAACACGCAAACCGATATTGACAGAGAGTTGCTCTGACTCCCACCATTCATAATCGGAAACAAAAATTTGGACCACAACGTGTGATGCAGCAGCCGGTCGAAAACGATCAGCCGAGTGCAGCACCCGTGTTGGGCAAGAGCTCGCGAAATCCTCCAAGCAGCGGATAGTTCAGGGTTGTTTGGTGTCCAGTGCATGAACACGCAAACAGATATTGACAGAGAGTGTCTCTGACTCCCACCATTCACAATCAGAAACAAAAATTTGGACCACAACGTGTGATGCAGCAGCCGCTCGAAAACGATCAGCCGAGTGCAGCACCCGTGTGGGCAAGAGCTCGCGAAATTCCTCCAAGCAGCGGATAGTTCAGGGTTGTTTGGTGTCCAGTGTGTGAACACGCAAACAGATATTGACAGAGAGTGTCTCTGACTCCCACCATTCACAATCGGAAACAAAAATTTGGACCACAACGTGTGATGCAGCGGCCGCTCGAAAACGATCAGCCGAGTGCAGCACCCGTGTGGGCAAGAGCTCGCGAAATTCCTCCAAGCAGCGGATAATTC
>NW_902395.1:0-931 GCF_000209065.1 Trypanosoma cruzi | reverse complement strand
GAACTATCCGCTGCTTGGAGGAATGTCGCGAGATTTTGCCCACAAGGGTTCTGCAGTCGGATAATCGTTTTCGAGTGGCTGCTGCACCACACGCTGTGGTCTAAATTTTTGTTTCGAATTATGAATGGTGGTGGTCAGAGGCACTCTCTTTCAATGTCCGTTTGCGTGTTCACACACTGGACGCCAAACAACCCGGAACTATCCGCTGCTTGGAGGAATGTCGCGAGCTCTTGCCCACAGGGGTGCTGCACTCGCCGGATCGTTTTCGAGCGGCTGCTGCACCACACGCTGTGGTCTATGTTTTTGTTTCGAATTATGAATGGTGGTGGTCAGAGGCACTCTCTTTCAATGTCTGTTTGCGTGTTCACACACTGGACGCCAAACAACCCTGAACTATCCGCTGCTTGGAGGAATGTCGCGAGATCTTGCCCACAAGGGTGCTGCACTCGGCGGATCGTTTTCGAGCGGCTGCTGCACCACACGCTGTGGTCTAAATTTTTGTTTCGAATTATGAATGGTGGTGGTCAGAGGCACTCTCTTTCAATGTCTGTTTGCGTGTTCACACACTGGACGCCAAACAACCCTGAACTATCCGCTGCTTGGAGGAATGTCGCGAGATCTTGCCCACAAGGGTGCTGCAGTCGGATAATCGTTTTCGAGCGGCTGCTGCACCACACGCTGTGGTCTAAATTTTTGTCTCGAATTATGAATGGTGGTGGTCAGAGGCACTCTCTTTCAAGTGTCTGTTTGCGTGTTCACACACTGGACGCCAAACAACCCTGAACTATCCGCTGCTTGGAGGAATGTCGCGAGATCTTGCCCACAAGGGTGCTGCAGTCGGATAATCGTTTACGAGTGGCTGCTGCACCACACGCTGTGGTCTAAATTTTAGTTTCGAATTATGAATGGTGGTGGTCAGAGGCACTCTCTT
>NW_902394.1:0-931 GCF_000209065.1 Trypanosoma cruzi | reverse complement strand
GGCTGCATCATTGGGGAGCCGACCGGCATGACTGTGGTGATTGCTCACAAGGGCACCTCCCACTTTTGGGTTCGTGTGCGGGGCAAGGCGGCGCATTCGTCGCTCGCGCTGACGGGTGAAAGCTGCAACGCCATCGACTACGCCACAAAACTCATTACGAAGCTGCGCGAGATTGCGGAGGAGTACCGCCGGAACGGCACCCGGCATGACTTCCAGGTGCCGTTCTCAACGCTGTCGACGAACCTCATCAGTGGCGGCAACGCCTCGAACACCGTGCCCGCGGAGTGCGAGTTCCTCTTCGAGTTTCGAGCGCTTCCCAACGAGACTGTCTCCAAGATGATGCAGCAGGTGCGGTCTTACGTGGAGACGCAGCTTCTCCCGGCCATGAAGGTGGAGTTTGAGGACGCTGAAATTGTTATCACGCCGCGGGATGAAACGCCGTCGTTTGAGGGCAGTGAGGAGGCGCCCATCACCAAGCTGGTATGCGCCATTAACAATGATTACAAGGTCTGGAAATTGGCTGGCTGCACGGAGGCGGGCCACTACAGCGGGATTGCCGGCGCACCAACTGTGATATGCGGACCCAATGGCGGGGCCATACACTGTGCGAATGAGTATGTCACCCCCGCGCAGCTCGACAAGTGCCGTGAGTTTGTTCTGAGGGTGGCGGAGAGCCTCAAGGCGTCCCCTGCCCACCTGTGACAATGTTGCCACCGCCAGTGTGCTGGGACGTTATATTTACCTGAAATTTAGTGGGGTTTTGTTGGGCTTCTTTCTTTTCCTACTTGTTTCTTGGGTGGGTGGGTTTGGGCTATGTTTGGCGTTGAGCGTTGGTGTGGGGGACCGTCATGGCGTGTCTCAATTTCCACACCGGCAGCTGAATGCGGGGCACTGTTTAGGGATACATTCTGACAGCGGGGTATGTGGTAGG
>NW_902393.1:0-931 GCF_000209065.1 Trypanosoma cruzi | reverse complement strand
TTCACCAAACACAAAGACAAAACACAGGGAACGGGCAGGAGGAGCAGTGAGCGGACAGCACGCGGCACGAGAAATCGCACCAAAACAACACGGTAAGAAGAATGGGCACAAAGGACAGACCACCACAAACACGCCCTTCAGGTTCTCTATAGTGCTTTTCCACAGCACCGTCGCGAATGCACACACGGAAGAAGGGCTGCTGCAGCCCCCAGCACTGGGGATGAGAAACAAAAACAAACAAAAATAAAAACGAAACAAGAGTTCTAGTAATGGAAAAACGGGCATGACGTCGTCTCCACCGGTGACAAGTTCATATCGTTATCTACCAGGTGCGCCAGCGACACGGATCGCGAGAACGCACGGTTGAGCCAAAATAAATCCCTACTTCTTCGGCGCCTTCTTCACGGCTTTCTTGGGTGCCTTCTTTGCCGCATGCTTCTTGGCACTCTTGGTAACAGCCTTCTTGGCTGCTGCAGGCTTCTTCTTGGGGGCGGCCCTCTTCTTCGCAGCAGGCTTCTTCACGGCTGGTTTCCTAGCAGTCTTCTTGGCGGGAGTCTTCTTAGCCACTGCCTTCTTCGGCGCGGCCTTCTTCGGCGAGGCCTTCTTGGGCGGAACGGCAGCGTCAGACATGTTTTGCGTTCTTAAATTCCTTTCGTGCACTCTCAGCAGGATCTTCACCAAACACAAAGACAAAACACAGGGAACGGGCAGGAGGAGCAGTGAGCGGACAGCACGCGGCACGAGAAATCGCACCAAAACAACACGGTAAGAAGAATGGGCACAAAGGACAGACCACCACAAACACGCCCTTCAGGTTCTCTATAGTGCTTTTCCACAGCACCGTCGCGAATGCACACACGGAAGAAGGGCTGCTGCAGCCCCCAGCACTGGGGATGAGAAACAAAAACAAACAAAAAAAAAACGAAACAAG
>NW_902392.1:0-931 GCF_000209065.1 Trypanosoma cruzi | reverse complement strand
GAGACACTCTCTTTTCAATGTCTGTTTGCGTGTTCACACACTGGACGCCAAACAACCCTGAACTATCCGCTGCTTGGAGGAGTTTCGCGAGATCTTGCCCACATGGGTGCTGCAGTCGACGGATCGTTTTCGAGCGGCTGCTGCACCACACGTTGTGGTCTAAATTTTTGTTTCGAATTATGAATGGTGGTGGTCAGAGACACTCTCTGTCAATGTCTGTTTGCGTGTTCACACACTGGACGCCAAACAACCCTGAACTATCCGCTGCTTGGAGGAGTTTCGCGAGATCTTGCCCACATGGGTGCTGCAGTCGACGGATCGTTTTCGAGCGGCTGCTGCACCACACGCTGTGGTCTAAATTTTTGTTTCGAATTATGAATGGTGGTGGTCAGAGGCACTCTCTTTCAATGTCTGTTTGCGTGTTCACACACTGGACGCCAAACAACCCTGAACTATCCGCTGCTTGGAGGAGTTTCGCGAGATCTTGCCCACATGGGTGCTGCAGTCGACGGATCGTTTTCGAGTGGCTGCTGCACCACACGTTGTGGTATAAATTTTTGTTTTGAATTATGAATGGTGGTGGTCAGAGACACTCTCTTTCAATGTCTGTTTGCGTGTTCACACACTGGACGCCAAACAACCCTGAACTATCCGCTGCTTGGAGGAGTTTCGCGAGATCTTGCCCACATGGGTGCTGCACTCGGCTGATCGTTTTCGAGTGGCTGCTGCACCACACGTTGTGGTATAAATTTTTGTTTCGAATTATGAATGGTGGTGGTCAGAGACACTCTCTTTCAATGTCTGTTTGCGTGTTCACACACTGGACGCCAAACAACCCTGAACTATCCGCTGCTTGGAGGAGTTTCGCGAGATCTTGCCCACAGGGGTGCTGCAGTCGACGGATCGTTTTCGAGCGGCTGCTGCACCACAC
>NW_902391.1:0-931 GCF_000209065.1 Trypanosoma cruzi | reverse complement strand
TGGATAATTCGACACGTCGTCCTGTATCTAACGTCCGGGGCAGCCGCTGCAACTTGGATAATTCGACACGTCGTGCCGTATCTAACGTCCGGGGCAGCCGCTGCAACTTGGATAATTCGACACGTCGTCCTGTATCTAGCGTCCGGGGCCACCGCCCTACCATTTTTTATTTCTTGCGGCGGCCAACCCCGGCAGTAAGGACAAAAAAAAGAATCGCGTTTTCTTTAATGTTTTTCCTGTTTGGGGGCGGGGATCTTTGTTTTCTATGATTGTCTCTTTTTTTTTGTCTGTTCCAGGTTGGTTTTGAGGACGCTTGATGTGCCTGCTGGGTGATCGCCGGCTTTTTTATTGGTGATTGCGTATTTTTGGCTTACCGGTGTGCCGCTCAGCGCCATTTTGTTTTACTTCTTTTCTGCTTATTGGGGCGTGTTGTTATTCGTCACGCGTCAGCACACACCGAGCAACATGTCAAAAAAAAAAAATGCAGGTTTTTTCCCCCTCGCGAGGGCCTCGGCAGCCACAATCCTGTGCGTGCGTGCATTCTCAGCGTTTTAAGCACGGCATGTGTGTGCATGTGTGTGTGTGTTTGTCAGCGCCTATACTTGCAGAGCAGCTGTGCGCCACAAGAGAGTCTGAAGAAAGCAACGGCAGAGAGAGGCAGATAAGCACACACGCAAATTACTCATATCATCACACACACACACACGCAGCCGCGGAATGGGTGCACTCAACCACAAAATCAAAAAGAAAAACAAAACAAAAAGCCGAAGCGTGGGACTACCAGCGCACACACACTCTCATTGCTCCCGTAAAGCAAAACACACACACAGGGAGAGAGAGAGAGGTCGCCCACTCAATGCAATGAAAACAAAACAGAAACAGTTACGGTGCTCCGCCCCATGCAGCCCAGGCAGGACGGCAGCGGTGCGTG
>NW_902390.1:0-931 GCF_000209065.1 Trypanosoma cruzi | reverse complement strand
TTTAACGTCGCCTGATTGTGTAATAAAAACGGCTCACCATCCATGAAGCGATGCATCCCTGGTGATGACAGCCGATGCCTTTTCCGTGGGCTTGTTATTTCGCCTACGGTTATTCTCGATGGTGTGTCGCAATCTCTCGCCCAAACCAGCCACCGACGGCGGAAGGTTCGCCGGGGATGTCTCCAGCACAATCCCCCGGTTAAGTGCGGATAATCGTCGTCGCACTGCCCTGATGAAAAAGTAGTAGTCAAATAAACGCGTGCCAAAAATGGCCGCCGCATACAAAAAGCATGACGCCACAACCTCCATTCCCGCGATGGTTAAAGAATTGAGCGCCGGCACGACGCATGCAGACCGGACAAATTTGTCACTCAGAGATACCGCCCGGTGAGTGTGATCAAACTTCACCCCAGGAAGATGTACTGCGTGGCGCCAGGTTCGCGTTCCTCCCACAATGTCGCACCGCTTTTCGACCCTGCAATGCGTATATTATCGATCCAAACGCCGACACGCACCAATGGAGGTGCAGCCCAGAGGGGGTGAACCACCGTCGTCACCCCGCAATTGCCGAAGTAATAATAATCTGGAGAATTTCTGGGCTGGTCTTGTGTCCCATTGGGAGCCGTGTCAGCTCCACCAGCGTGCCGTCCTCCACGCGGCATCGAAAGAGATGCCGAGTCTCCCGCGGTAAAAGGACTTGAAAAAAGGACGCCTTCACATCCAGGCAGGAAGCGGCCTCAGCCATCACAGGTGGCAAATAATGGAAACTGTGCAAAAGAGGAGCATTAGCCCCTCAAGAGTCGTCTATTTTCTTGCCGCGTGGCCACGCAATCCATCGTCGTCTCAAACCGGCGGTTCTCTCCTCCACAAACAAGAAGGCGCTATCCATCCGCTTTTTGTTGCAGACGAAGCGTCCCCGATTATTCCTGCT
>NW_902389.1:0-931 GCF_000209065.1 Trypanosoma cruzi | reverse complement strand
ATTGATCGTACTTTGAGGTGGCTGCGTCAAGAACGGACTGGGTGATAAGAATAAGGTACTCCGCCCCCTCCAAAAAATGAAGGCTTTCGGTGAACACGTGTACCAGTCGTGTGTCTTCAAGCTTCGGTCCTCGCCCCTGCGCCGACTCCGACAGGGAAAGAAAACAAAACAACTGTCGAATAAGACTAGGAAAACTCTGTACGTCATGCGGGGCACGTAAAACACGTTCTAACACAGCAATAACAGCGTTGACACAACCGTGTTGAAATAACCACGCTCTACGTTCATGCTTGGCATCCATCGATACCTCTGAAGAGACAAGCCCTGCAGAAAATATCAGTAGCAACTGAATCAATAGGGATGAATCTGCATTGCCAATGACCTTCGCGTATGTGGGATAAACTTCACCAAAATCCAGACTGCTGGCGATGCACTTTCGCCCTAATTCCGATAGCTGGGCATCATTGGCCCAAAGAAGGGCAAACAACACCTTCAATAGTTCAAAAGAAAGAAAACCCGGATCTCGCTGCAGGAGAATCACAAATACACTACGCATCGATTTAATGGTGTCACTGGGCTCCGCCCGCGAAGCGTCCTTCTCCATGGACGCAAAGCTGCTGTTTTCGGAGTGCGATGCCACCCAATTGAAGTTTATGGTGGGCGGCGTAGAAGGAATGGACACCGTGGAGGCACGCAGAAAGTCCATTGTTGTCAACGGCACCCCACCCAATTTAAGCAACCTCACCAGCACTTCCATGAAGACCTCCTGTGAGCGCTTGTTGAGATCCTCATCGTCGTTACTCATCAGAGCCGTGTACCACACCCTTACAACAGGGCCAAAAAGGGAAAGAACCGCTTTGTGAATCCCACCAAATGATTTTGTGGCTCCCTCCTCCACCTTTTCTTCTTCTGCTTCCTTCACTTCCCCCCT
>NW_902388.1:0-931 GCF_000209065.1 Trypanosoma cruzi | reverse complement strand
GAAATCTAGTGGGGTTTTGTTGGGCTTCTTTCTTTTCCTATCTGTTTCTTGGGTGGGTGGGTTTGGGCTATGTTTGGCGTTGAGCGTTGGTGTGGGGGACCGTCATGGCGTGTCTCAATTTCCACACCGGCAGCTGAATGCGGGGCACTGTTTAGGGATACATTCTGACAGCGGGGTATGTGGTAGGCACATCGTTCTTTTCTTTCTTCTTTGATTTATTTTTTTGAATACACCTACCTCCACGGCACTCCTGCCACCGCTGCGCAGCACTCACGCTCACACGCACACACACACACTCGGGCACGTCCCCTGCGTCTCTCTGCATCACCCTTCTCCCCCTTGCACCCTGCACTCCCTAGTTCGTTTACAAGATCTTAAGCAACTCACCTTGGCGATGGCGGCTCGGTCCATGGACCACACACAGTGGCTGGCGAAGCTTGTGGCCTTTGACACGACGAGCCGCAACTCGAACCTTGAGCTCATCCACTACTGCAAGGACTACCTGGAGGGGCTTGGTGTCAAGTGCACCCTGCTACACAACGCCGAGAGGAACAAGGCAAACCTGTGGGCGACGCTGCCGGGCGACGGCGGCGTGACGAAGGGCGGCATCATTCTCTCCGGCCACACGGACGTGGTCCCGGTGGACGGGCAGAAGTGGGACAGCGATCCGTTTACGCTGACGGAGCGGGATGGGAAACTGTACGGTCGCGGCACGTCCGACATGAAGGGCTTTGTTGCCGTGTGCATGTCTCTGGCCCCCGAGCTCCTCAAGATGAAGCGCGCGAAGCCGATCCACTTTGCGTGGTCGTACGACGAGGAGGTGAGCTGTCTCGGCGGCATGGAGCTGGCGGAGTTTGCGCGGGACCACGACGTCAGGGCGGAAGGCTGCATCATTGGGGAGCCGACCGGCATGACTGTGGTGATTGCTCAC
>NW_902387.1:0-931 GCF_000209065.1 Trypanosoma cruzi | reverse complement strand
GAGGCACAGAGGCACTGCGGGGTTGCTGTTTCAGATCTTCACCGTGACGTTGAGGCCGAGAAGGATGCAATGGAGGCAAAACTGCAACATCTACAACGGGAGCTCATTGCACGCCGCGCGGAGGCTGTGTGTGTGCGTCAAGAGAGTATTGCTCTAGATGCCAACGTCACAAAGATGGAATTTCTGCTCGAACATGGCTATGAGCGCGCTGCAGCGGAGCAGCATTATACACTGTTGCTCACAAGAGAGGCGGCAGCACGCGCGGCACAGGATGAACTGATTGCGCTTCTTGAGGACGTGACGCGTGAGCATGAACTTGCCAAATGTCGTGAGTGCCTGTCCGCACCCATGTCGCTGCTTGAGACAGTACATGCCGAAGGGAACTACCATGACAAGTACGAGTACCTCTCCGATGTTGTTGGCCATCTTTTTCGCTCTGTTCAGGGGCTTGTGATGTATGCGGAAGGCTCACTCAACAGCCTGGAGTCTCTGCGGCATGGCCTCTGTGGTGTTTGGGGACGTCACGATAATGAGAGCGATGCTGGCGGGCAAAAAACAGTAAATCCGCCCTTGCCAAACTCAACACTCGCGACAAGGCCTTTTCCCTCATCCCTCCCATCCCCCACCGTTTCTGCAGCCGCCAATTCACCCATGCGGCAACCAAAAGAACAACAACGATTGGCGATCTTTGAGGAAGAGCGAGCCCGGCTGGAGATGCTGGCAGCACAATTAAAATATGCACAGCGTCATTGCTGTGAGGTCGTTGAAGGCCTTGGAAAGGGAAAAGAGGAGCTGCAGCGACAGTGCACTGCCCATCAGCAGCAATTGGAACATCTCCAACAGGTATCTCTCAGAAACAATACGCAAGAGTTGAGTAGAGCTCTGAAAGCCAATGAAAAGGCATTAGTGCAACTCCGGGAAGATCTGCAGC
>NW_902386.1:0-931 GCF_000209065.1 Trypanosoma cruzi | reverse complement strand
CTTGTGGTTACGGACAGTCAGTCTCTTCTAGCGGCTCTAAACAAGGGCCCGCTCAGTCAGACAGACTGGACGGAGGACCAGATCTGGCAGCGTCTCTTGACACTGACGCGTGCTGGCTGGTCCGTGCACCTGCAGTTTTGTTACGGACATTGCGGAGTACATGCTAACGAGCTTGCAGATCAGTATGCGACGCAGACTATGGAAAGTGGACAATACACGGAGCAAGGAATCGCACCTTTATGGCATACGGATCTGCTGACATGTTTTACTACCCAGCTCACCAACAAGTGGCGTAGTACCATTCGTCAAGACACTCACCGCTACTTGCTTTGCGGCACAAGGCCATCCGATCTCAGCGGTAAGGACCTGATCACTCAGGAAGTTCTACACCGTCAGGAACTGGTTCACCTCGCAAGGGCAAGGTGCGGGGAATCTGAGCTCTGGGGCCGACTATACTGGGCCGTGAGAGATTGCACGAACCAATGCCGATTCTGCAACATCTCACCGGAACAGTCTGCATATATGCGCTCTAACAACGATCCAACTGCACCGGGGACGGACACTGTTCCCCCGTCGGCGAGGGAGGAAGACGTCTCTCCAGTAAGGAGACGGACCCTCACACGCCGTCGGAAGGAGAAATGTCCGCACTGTGATTCTACATTGACGGGATTCTCGGGTCTCGTCAGTCACTGTCGGTCATTTCATCCGGAACATCCCCCACCGCTTCCCGAGCTCAAATGTGATTTCTGTGACATGGTTTTCCCCACACGGAGAAGCACCGCACAGCACAGAAGTCGCTGCGCACACAACCCAGACGCCACACGGCATCGGAACAGCAGTGCCAGGAGGCGATCTCTGCTGCCGCAGGATCAGCCAGCTTCCACTAGCACGCCAATTGGCCCGCAGGAAACCTTGCACCATCTGCTTCTAG
>NW_902385.1:0-931 GCF_000209065.1 Trypanosoma cruzi | reverse complement strand
CGAGTTCGGCCAGAGGCATCGTAGTGACTGCCGTGGCACGGACAAAAGAAACCATTGTAAAGCCCCTCGTTTGGAATGGGAATGCATCCCAAATGTGTGCAAATGGCAATGACGACAGCCTTTTCGCGGTGATCGGGGAAGCGGGCCTCGTCCGCCTCTGGGTGCTTCAGGGCGCTCAGTGGTGTCTCCTGCAACTCCTTCATCTGACGGGCACTGCGCTTGTAGACAAAAACTGGCCGCCCACGCCACACAATGGTTTTGCACTGGCGATCCTCTAGCTCTCCCACCTCCGCCTCAATGTTCATCTGGCCGACCATAGACATGGCCGGCTGACCAACGTACCAGAGTGGTAGCACGGCATAGCGCGCCATAAGGATCACAAAACCCAAGAGAGCTGAATTCAGTGCGTAATCCGTCACACGCGCACGGTCTTCCAGTTCTTCTGGCAGCTTTGGTTTTAGGATAAACTTGCGAAAAAATTCCTCATCCCACATGGAAGCATCATAATCCTTTAGGGCAACACCTGCCGTGGTCTCAATTCGACCTTGTGGTGCACCGTCAGGGTATGTGTTAAGCACCACCTCCGAGGAGGTATCTACGGTGCAAAGTGCGGGATCCGAGTATTTCGCGTACTTTCCGTGCTTATTCATCATTTCCTTCGACACGGGTGGCTTCAGGAACTCGTCTGACCACGAGTTCACGGGTTTGTCCTTCACAGTCAACGGATTGGAACCCTCAAGTTGCTTAAACACCAATGAAACATGATTAAGCCGTGTTCTACGGACAGCCGAGATACACGAGCGACGAAACATGTGTGGCTGGCAGGGAGGAGGTCTTTAGTTGCGCCGAGAAGAAGCAAGATGCCTAGATATACCCAGACAAATATATCTACCCCTTCAACAAGTAAAAACCAAAAGAACAACAACGAAAA
>NW_902384.1:0-931 GCF_000209065.1 Trypanosoma cruzi | reverse complement strand
TCATCCACATGAAAATCCATCAATGGGAAAACAAAAACTCGTGTTTTTTCACATCGATTACTCAATTTAGTCTCCGGTGCATTACAATTTGCTTCTGGAATCGCCCGCAGAACGTGTGGCATGGCAACCATGATAGGCTGAACCAATTGCAGCATCCAATTAGATGTGGTGATAAAACGCAATGCTTCTAACGTCGTCCTGACAAAAGTCATGCCATTGCTTTCGGTTTGCTGAAGAGAAAAAAACGGTTCCCCGGAATCCGGCGCCCGTAGCAGCTGAGACTTTCCCCCCGCAACCAATGTGACATTCCCAACCGAAAAATTGGACTCCCCGTGGCGCTTCACAAACGCGACATCACGCAGCCACACCGTTGTTTCAGCAGGCAACCGCACGCACGTAATTTTCGCGTCCACGTGAAGAGACGAGACAACAACAAATTCACGAGCATCTGAAGGCAGCGTCGGCGGCGGTGTCACACCCGCCCCTGTACTGCCAGCAAGTACCGTCGTGGAGTATCTCTCTTGAACCTTGCGCCTCAAAAATAACACCACATCAAGATAGCGAATATCACCCTCAATGTCGGCCAATTGCTCCCTCTTTTCCGCAATGTCCCGTGTGCGATGGCAGTAATCCAAGAGCGCAAGATACGACGTGCGGGCTTCGGCGTAGAAGTGAAGGTGCGACGAATTAAAGTTGTAACGCCCCCTCCTGTCCCGTATAAAAGCGAAGACACAACTTTTGGCGCGGGACCAACGTGAACTCAATGAACGCAGCCTATAAAACGGACGGCAATACTCAGGAACCTCTTTCATGATCCCATGGCTCACGGCGCACCTTGTGAGAGACCGCAATGCATCCTCATCAAAAAACAACGAGGATACGCCGTCAAAAACAATGGCAGCGTTCTTGCGACAGAGAATACCCGCAGAAC
>NW_902383.1:0-931 GCF_000209065.1 Trypanosoma cruzi | reverse complement strand
GCTGTGGTCTAAATTTTTGTTTCGAATTATGAATGGTGGTGGTCAGAGGCACTCTCTTTCAATGTCTGTTTGCGTGTTCACACACTGGACGCCAAACAACCCTGAACTATCCGCTGCTTGGAGGAATGTCGCGAGATCTTGCCCACAAGGGTGCTGCAGTCGGATAATCGTTTTCGAGCGGCTGCTGCACCACACGCTGTGGTCTAAATTTTTGTTTCGAATTATGAATGGTGGTGGTCAGAGGCACTCTCTTTCAATGTCTGTTTGCGTGTTCACACACTGGACGCCAAACAACCCTGAACTATCCGCTGCTTGGAGGAATGTCGCGAGATCTTGCCCACAAGGGTGCTGCAGTCGGATAATCGTTTTCGAGCGGCTGCTGCACCACACGCTGTGGTCTAAATTTTTGTTTCGAATTATGAATGGTGGTGGTCAGAGGCACTCTCTTTCAATGTCTGTTTGCGTGTTCACACACTGGACGCCAAACAACCCTGAACTATCCGCTGCTTGGAGGAATGTCGCGAGATCTTGCCCACAAGGGTGCTGCAGTCGGATAATCGTTTTCGAGCGGCTGCTGCACCACACGCTGTGGTCTAAATTTTTGTTTCGAATTATGAATGGTGGTGGTCAGAGGCACTCTCTTTCAATGTCTGTTTGCGTGTTCACACACTGGACGCCAAACAACCCTGAACTATCCGCTGCTTGGAGGAATGTCGCGAGATCTTGCCCACAAGGGTGCTGCAGTCGGATAATCGTTTTCGAGCGGCTGCTGCACCACACGCTGTGGTCTAAATTTTTGTTTCGAATTATGAATGGTGGTGGTCAGAGGCACTCTCTTTCAATGTCTGTTTGCGTGTTCACACACCGGACGCCAAACAACCCTGAACTATCCGCTGCTTGGAGGAATGTCGCGAGATCTGCCCACAAGGGT
>NW_902381.1:0-931 GCF_000209065.1 Trypanosoma cruzi | reverse complement strand
CTGTCCGACTCGGTGCTGCGCTTCGTGGGGGTCGAGGGGTCTGTTGCGTCGTCGCTTGTGCGCTGCGACGGTGGGACGGTCAGTGCCGGCGGGTGGCTGGACCTGCACGACGTGTGGGCGGTGGGCGAGGCGTCGTCTGTGGCGTCGCTGTCGGGGGTGACGCTGAGCGGCGGCACCGTGTCGATTGCGCGCTGCGCTGCCACCGGCGCTACGCTTGTCTCCGGGCCGACGATCAAGAGCGGCGTCGTGTCGGTGCAGTGCAACCGTGCCGGCGGCCGGGTGCTGCAGAGCAGTGGGGACTACCGCATGGCCGGCCTGCCCTCCGTGAGCGTGGTGCCGTGCGACGGCTGTGCGGCAGCGCTGGCCTGCTTCGATGCGCTGACGGCGTCGTTCACTGACTGCGTGTGCGGCTGCCGTGCCGGCGGTGTGGGCGAGGCGTGCCTGCCGTTCGACGTGCCGCCTGCGAGGGCCGGCGGCGGTGGTGGCGGCGCGGAGGACTGCGTGAGTGGCGTGACGCTGACGGAGTCGGTGACGGTTGGCGACGGGCGTGCGACGGCGTGCTTCGACTCGGCGGTGTTCAGCGGGCCGATCACTGTGGCGGTGGACCTGCGCTCGATGGATGCGTTCGCTGACGCACTGAACGTGACGCTGCGCCACTGCGTGCTTGAGGGCGGCGCGCAGCTGCGAATTGGTGGCCTCAGCGAGAGCACGGCGCGCCCGATGCCCCACGCCCTCGTCAACATGACGAATGTGACGTCGCTGGAGGGCACGATCGTGCTGCATGGCGCGATGCCGCTGCACTCGAGTGTGCTGCTGGCGAACTCAACGCTGCGCGCGACGGTTGGCGGGTCGCAGTACGTGCCGACGACCCGTGGCCACGAGGGATTTCGGTGCGGCCCCGCGCTTGTCCTGGACGGCGTCCGGCTTCTGT
>NW_902380.1:0-931 GCF_000209065.1 Trypanosoma cruzi | reverse complement strand
AGCAATAGGGTCGAAAAGAGCCGTGGGAGAAATTCCTTTGAAATAGCATGGAGGAAGAAACATAATCTTTACTCGTATCTTCCTCCCCCTGTCGCTGTGTGTGTGTGTCTGCCGCATCTGTCGGGGCCTCCCTCGCAGAGGCACATGATCCCCCTCCCCTTTCCACTGCCCGCCTGCATGTATGCGTCCTTGCTGTTGTTGTTTTGGCTGCTGTGCATCTCCCGCCCTCTCTGTCTCTTGCACTCTTTCCATGTATACGCGGATGCATTTGGGTGCGCTCCGCTTGTATGCCACCAACACCACTAGGAGGAATACACACACCTTGAGATATTTCCGCGCTAGCCCACCCGACGAGGCCACCGAAACGGAAAGAAAAAGAAAAAGGAAGGAGTGTTGGGGAGACAACATAAATACTGAGTTGGCATATATCCACACGTCTCTGAAAAGAAAGAAGAGCAATGGGCTTTGATTTTGGCTGTCTGTTAAAGCTGTGCAGCACAGTGCTGAAGCCGGGTGGAGCCCCGGGGTCAATCAACTACATGGAAATCGGACTGAACCTTATCAAGATTGCAGCCCCGTATGTTGTCCAGTACCTTGGCGTTATGGAACGCCCACCGAGGGTTGACGTTGAGGAGTTCTTCCAGCAGGCGGAGGTGACGGAGGGTTTTAAGCCGTGGGAGACGAAAACCCATGTGAGCGGCACCTTTCGTGCCCTTTTCATCGGCATCAACTACTACGGCACCAGTGCCGAGCTCTCCGGCTGTTGCAATGATGTGAAACAAATAATTGCCACACTTCAGAGGAAAAGAATTCCCATCGACGAGATGAGCATACTTGTGGATGAGAGGGGGTTCCCGGGGGCCAACGGCCTCCCCACACGTGACAACATTGTGCGCTACATGGCGTGGCTTGTTAAGGATGCAAAACCGGG
>NW_902379.1:0-931 GCF_000209065.1 Trypanosoma cruzi | reverse complement strand
TTTTCGCGAGCTCTTGCCCACACGGGTGCTGCACTCGGCTGATCGTTTTCGAGCGGCTGCTGCATCACACGTTGTGGTCCAAATTTTTGTTTCCGATTGTGAATGGTGGGAGTCAGAGACACTCTCTGTCAATATCTGTTTGCGTGTTCATACACTGGACACCAAACAACCCTGAACTATCCGCTGCTTGGAGGAATTTCGCGAGCTCTTGCCCACAAGGGTGCTGCACTCGGCTGATCGTTTTCGAGCGGCTGCTGCATCACACGTTGTGGTCCAAATTTTTGTTTCCTATTGTGAATGGTGGGAGTCAGAGGCACTCTCTGTCGATATCTGTTTGCGTGTTCACACACTGGACACCAAACAACCCTGAACTATCCGCTGCTTGGAGGAATTTCGCGAGCTCTTGCCCACAAGGGTGCTGCACTCGGCTGATCGTTTTCGAGCGGCTGCTGCATCACACGTTGTGGTCCAAATTTTTGTTTCCAATTGTGAATGGTGGGAGTCAGAGGCACTCTCTGTCAATATCTGTTTGCGTGTTCACACACTGGACACCAAACAACCCTGAACTATCCGCTGCTTGGAGGAATTTCGCGAGCTCTTGCCCACACGGGTGCTGCACTCGGCTGATCGTTTTCGAGCGGCCGCTGCATCACACGTTGTGGTCCAAATTTTTGTTTCCTATTGTGAATGGTGGGAGTCAGAGACACTCTCTGTCAATATCTGTTTGCGTGTTCACACACTGGACACCAAACAACCCTGAACTATCCGCTGCTTGGAGGAATTTCGCGAGCTCTTGCCCACACGGGTGCTGCACTCGGCTGATCACTTTCGAGCGGCCGCTGCATCACACGTTGTGGTCTAAATTTTTGTTTCCAAATTGTGAATAGTGGGAGTCAGAGGCACTCTCTGTCGATATCTGTTTGCGTGTTCA
>NW_902378.1:0-931 GCF_000209065.1 Trypanosoma cruzi | reverse complement strand
GCCGGTCCTGTCATGACGGTGGGCGTTTCGAATGGTGATGATGACGTGGTGTCGTTCCTCCAGCACGCGGGCGAGCGCTACAAGGAGCACAAGGAACTACTGCGCCGCAAACACCTGGAGGATGAACGGAAGAAGTGTCCATTTAAGCCGACCGTATCGGGGTACGCGGAGCAGGTGAGCCGGCAGTCCAACACTCGGCGAAGTGAGGCCATTACAAAACGTCTGCACGAGTTGCATGCCAAACGTCTTCAGACTGTAGAGGCGCAGCGGGTGAAGAGCCGGAAACGTCAGGAAGAGGAGATGGCGGCGGAGATGCGTGCGCCACAAGTGACGGAGCGGGCGCGATCCCTTGTCTCGCGAGACCCGGTGGACGTCTCCCGTAAGTGGCTGGAAAAGCGGGAGGAGAAATTTGCTCGATTGCGTGAAGAGGCGTTGCGGCGTGACTTGGCGGCTCTGCGCGAGGTGCCACGCATCTCGCAATACGCCCAAGAAAAGTCCATCGTCGAGCGTCATTTGGGACAACGTATAGAAGACTATTTCATGGCGAAGGAGGAAGCAAGGCGGGAGCGCATGTATTGGTTGGCAGAAAAGAGTGTGGGCATGAACAGTAGCTTTAGTAGTTCCTCCTTCTCTTCTCATGTTGGTGATCTGCCAATGCAGAACGAACTGCCACAGCCCCCTTTTACGCCGCGCATTACGGAGTACGCCAAGCAACTACGTCGATCCGGAAATGTAGTGGACCGTTTGCTGGCGGACGGGCGAAAGGGCAGAAGAACGCCGCAGGACACATCATGTACATTTGCGCCGCGAGTGGCTCCAGCATCGCTAGAGATGTCCAGGGGTTATTACAGCGATCCGAACACCCTGGTGTATGAGCGCTTGTATCGTAATGACGCCTCGAAACTGCGTGAGATGCGGCGTAAGCGGATGG
>NW_902377.1:0-931 GCF_000209065.1 Trypanosoma cruzi | reverse complement strand
CACGGCGTGAAGGACCAATTCATATTCCAGTCACCAGGAGGCACGCGAGCACAAACTGTGCAGGCAGCTGTGGGGATCGCAGCGAATGCGACGCGGACTGTGTGACGGACGAGTGGTTTGCCTGCTGCCGAGGCAGAGCACAGACGCAGGCCCAACAGTACCGCAGCACAGCCGATCCCAGAGAGCGGGGACGTGGTGCCGCCATGCCTCGCGGTATCACAGGCCTGGGCTCGAGAGGGTACCAAGCTGCCTTGCACGGACCTCCAGCAGCATGGAGAAAACACGGCGGAGGGCATGATTGCGGCCCTCCCGTTTGCGGGCAACTTCAGGTCGGGGCAGGCTGCCGCTGCAACACACTCGGCCTGCTCCATTCCGTCCGTCCACATTCCTGTGGGAATGTCACGGCTGCCGCTCGTACGGTGCCTCGGTGCATCTCCAACCATGTGGTCACAGTGGCCAGAGACGTTTCGCACACGCCGAGATGCAAGCATTCCAGTCAGCTGCACGCAGGGTAAAGGCAGCATGTTTCCTTCGTGGCAGCATGCCTGCCCCTGTCGCGGGAGGCCGTCCTCCGTCCCCGCAGTGTGGGATGGCAGATGGTGGTCCGAGTCCATGCAAGCAAGTGGACGTCCAGTGGGACACACGCAGTACGCGTTGCGCAGTCACGTCGGGGAACAAGACGCTGCGGCCGCTGATCCGCGCTGCCTGTGCCGGTTCGTCGAACAGCTCAGAGTCCATGCCGATTGGGGTGGCGGCGAGGTCCTCTCCTGCCGCCGTAGACGGTGAGCGACCGTCACGCAGCTCATGGTGTAGATTCAGGTCACCCGCAAATAACCGCTGCAGGACCAGGGCGACGAATGGTGCTCGCAAGGTGTGAAACGTGGGCAATTGACGATGGAGGGTTGCAGAGGTTCACCGGGAACATGCTGGG
>NW_902376.1:0-931 GCF_000209065.1 Trypanosoma cruzi | reverse complement strand
GCAGGGGATACCCCAAACGGAGTACTCACGCAGGTACTGACAGAGCGAGGGCGGAGGGCAGAGGAAAGGCTAAGACGAACGCAAAGAAATGAAATTTACCATTTCCACTAATATCGAAGATGTACTGTTTAAAGGAAGAGCTCGCGTCAATGAAATGAAGCTGAGCGACTATCTTACGAGGGAACTGGACGGCAGGGGCATTGTGGACACCAATCGGGATGTCTTGCTGGAGGAGTTTTTCAGGGACCCCACGAAGTATATCCGTGATAAAGGAGCATTGGACGAAATGCAGGCATCAGGTCATTATTTGAGTATGAAGCGAGCTGTAAAGGGTGAAGTGATCTTCGATGAGGATATACGCAAGCTTCGCGATAACGGTGTCGACAATCTACCGGGGTGGTCATTAGCTGCTGCGGAGGTAAAAGCAACTGTTCATAACTCCACCAAACATTTCTTGGATGCGGCTGCCGAGGAGGCGAGGAACCCAACGACGACGACCGCACCGGAGAAACTGGAGGGATGCTACGAGTCTGTGCACAATGCGAGGCGGAGCCATGCGGTGGAAGCTCCGGACGGCGTGGAGCGAAGAAAACGGGGATGGGAATGGGGGTGCATGAGGGGTAGCCAGAACAGTCATGGACGTACAAGAAAGCTGACGACGCTATCGAAAAGAATGACGCTGTGCAGCAATCCGGTGCGGCACCTCCCGTGTTGATGGTGCTCACCTCGGAGAAGGATGGCCGTACTCGTGGCATACGATACAGGATCTTCCTAAGGACGTTTTTGTAAACTGTGAGGTGGGTCGAGTGTGGCATGTCGTCAGGGGCGATCTAACCGCGTGGTTCAGCCCTCACGGTGGTACCGACTTTACGCCCAAGCGACGTGTATTGATTGGGACGCCTCGGGATTGGGAAATCGGTGGCTGCCGGTT
>NW_902375.1:0-931 GCF_000209065.1 Trypanosoma cruzi | reverse complement strand
TGATTGCTCACAAGGGCACCTCCCACTTTTGGGTTCGTGTGCGGGGCAAGGCGGCGCATTCGTCGCTCGCGCTGACGGGTGAAAGCTGCAACGCCATCGACTACGCCACAAAACTCATTACGAAGCTGCGCGAGATTGCGGAGGAGTACCGCCGGAACGGCACCCGGCATGACTTCGAGGTGCCGTTCTCAACGCTGTCGACGAACCTCATCAGTGGCGGCAACGCCTCGAACACCGTGCCCGCGGAGTGCGAGTTCCTCTTCGAGTTTCGAGCGCTTCCCAACGAGACTGTCTCCAAGATGATGCAGCAGGTGCGGTCTTACGTGGAGACGCAGCTTCTCCCGGCCATGAAGGCGGAGTTTGAGGACGCTGAAATTGTTATCACGCCGCGGGATGAAACGCCGTCGTTTGAGGGCAGTGAGGAGGCGCCCATCACCAAGCTGGTATGCGCCATCAACAATGATTACAAGGTCTGGAAATTGGCTGGCTGCACGGAGGCGGGCCACTACAGTGGGATTGCCGGCGCACCAACTGTGATATGCGGACCCAATGGCGGGGCCATACACTGTGCGAATGAGTATGTCACCCCCGCGCAGCTCGACAAGTGCCGTGAGTTTGTTCTGAGGGTGGCGGAGAGCCTCAAGGCGTCCCCTGCCCACCTGTGACAATGTTGCCACCGCCAGTGTGCTGGGACGTTATATTTACCTGAAATTTAGTGGGGTTTTGTTGGGCTTCTTTCTTTTCCTACTTGTTTCTTGGGTGGGTGGGTTTGGGCTATGTTTGGCGTTGAGCGTTGGTGTGGGGGACCGTCATGGCGTGTCTCAATTTCCACACCGGCAGCTGAATGCGGGGCACTGTTTAGGGATACATTCTGACAGCGGGGTATGTGGTAGGCACATCGTTCTTTTCTTTCTTCTTTGATTTATTTTTT
>NW_902374.1:0-931 GCF_000209065.1 Trypanosoma cruzi | reverse complement strand
CGGGCGTCCCAATCAGCACACGTCGCTTGGGCGTAAAGTCGGTACCACCGTGAGGGCTGAGCCACGCGGTTAGATCGCCCTTGACGATCTGCCACACTCGACCCACCTCACAGTTTACAAAAACGTCCTTGGGAAGATCCTGTATCGTATTCCGCGAGTACGGCCATCCCTTGTCCGAGGTGAGCACCATCAACACGGGAGGTGCCGCACCGGATTGCTGCACAGCGTCATTCTTTTCGATAGCGTCGTCAGCTTTCTTGTACGTCCATGACTGTTCTGGCTTCCCCTCACGCACCCCCATTCCCGTCCCCGTTTTCTTCCGCTCCACGCCGTCCGGAGGTTCCACCGCATGGCTCCGCCTCGCATTGTGCACAGACTCGTAGCATCCCTCCAGTTTCTCCGGTGCGCTCGTCGTCGTTGGGTTCCTCGCCTCCCCGGCAGCCGCATCCAAAAAATGTTTGGTGGAGTTATGAACAGCTGCTTTTGCCTCCGCAGCAGCTAATGACCACCCCGGTGGATTGTTGACACCCTTATCGCAAAGCTTGCGTATATCCTCATCGAAGATCGTTTCACCCTTCACAGCTCGCCTCATACTCAAATAATGAACCGATGCCTGTATTTCGTTCAACGCTCCTTTATCACGGATATACTTCGTGGGGTCCTTGAAAAACTCCTCCAGCAAGACATCCCGATTGGTGTCCACAACGCCCATGCCGTCCAGTTCCCTTGTAAGAAAGTCGCTCAGCTTCATTTCATTGACGCGAGCTCTTCCTTTAAACAGTACATCTTCGATATTAGTGGAAATGGTAAATTTCATTTCCTGCGTTCGTCTTAGCCTTTCCTCTGCCTCCCGCCTCGCTTCCGTCAGTACCTGCGTGAGTACTCCGTTTGGTATTCCCCTGCAAGAGGAGTGATTGTATGCTTGTCTTTC
>NW_902373.1:0-931 GCF_000209065.1 Trypanosoma cruzi | reverse complement strand
GGGAAAAGGGGGACGCGAACGGGGATGAGGAGCGTGCTGACGTGCACCCAGCGGTGATATCTACCAGCACCATCACAGCCACGTGCTCGCTTCCGTGGAAGGCGGGAGGGCACATCGGCTTCTCTCAGCCCTGTTCATGGAATTCGGTGTGACGCTGCACAGTGTGTTCATTGGACTGACGGTTGGCATCACGAGCGACGCGGAGACGAAGGCGCTCCTTGTGGCGCTGGTATTTCATCAGATGTTCGAGGGTCTTGCGCTGGGCTCGCGGCTGGCGGACGCGTCCATGCGCATTTCACTGGAGTTGCTGCTTGCGCTGATCTTCTCCATCTCTGCCCCATTGGGCACCGCGGTCGGTGTGGGAGCTGTCGTGGGGTCGAAGATATCGCTAACTGGAGCGACGTTCATCATCATGCAGGCGATCTTTGATGCTGTGTGTGGCGGCATCCTGCTGTACCTTGCCTTTGTTCTCATGCTGAACGACTTTCCGACGGACCTGCGGAAGCACGCGGGTGTGGGTGCGGCGCATCGTGGCTGGAAGCGCCTTGCGATGTTTGTGGCACTGTGGGCAGGCGCCGGGATTATGGCGGGGATCGGGAAGTGGCTGTGAGTAGCGGAGAGGAAGAAGAAGGAGGAGATCCTTCTTTTTGGTAAAATCATAATAACTTTGTGTGTGTGAGTGTGTGTTTGTAAGGGATATGCAGGCGTTGTGTTTTCCGCGCGTCTTGAATAAAAGGTATAAAGAGTTGTGCGTGTGTGTGTGTGTCACTGTTTTTGTGCTTGCACCGAGTGCTATTTTTTAGGTGCGGCGCGCTTTTTTGTTTTTGAGGGGAAGGGGTGATGCGCGCTGGGTTGTGCTGCCAGACGGCCGACAGAGCTGGGCGATGGCCACAGCCTACGCGCTGCAGCACGCAGAGAGGATGGGGCTGGC
>NW_902372.1:0-931 GCF_000209065.1 Trypanosoma cruzi | reverse complement strand
TTTTTCACTCCGGCCTCAATGCTCCCTCTCTTTGGGGCAAAAGTGAATGCACTCCGGAAGAATGGGCAACGTTGTCTCGGAGAATTGCTTTGCCGCGGTGCTGCCGCGAACTGTTTGCTCGACACGAAGTCTCACGTGGCGGAGGTTCATGCGTCGCTGGTGGCCGCATTTCTCCCCAAACCCCATTGGAATAACTCTATCACGCACAGCATGGACATTATTTCACTCTCCTCGCTTGAAAAGGAAGTTTCGGACACTGTGGCGGCCCTCTTGCACCTACCGGCCCGTTTCTTGTGGGTCCGACGTGCGGAGGCGGTCATGAAGAAGGCGGAGTCTCACAGGACTCATTCATCCACGAAATTGCACAGTGCTTCTCCTGCTGCGCTGATCTCAGCCGTAGAGCGTCCTGTGCCTTATGTTGGTGCTGATGATGCTGGTGGTGGTGGACTGCTGCACAGCACATCGCTGGAGAGTCTTATTGTGCTCCTCACAACGGCCCGAGCGCAGGCTCATGCTCGTTATCTGAGTGCGCACTTCTCGAGCCCAGAGGAAGAGGCTCGCCTGTCGCAGCGGTTGGTGCTTTACTGCAGTGATCAGTGCCAGCCGATGCTGAAGAAGGCGGCACGCTGCATTGGCATACGACACATCCGAGTAATGAAAACAGTGTATTCTCCGCATGTTCACAACTACCCGATGCAGTCGGATATGTTGAAGGCGTCACTTGCGGAGGATGTTGCGAACGGACTTTATCCCTTATTGGTCTGTGGTGTATTTGGGGCCCGTACCACCGGTGCCGTGGATCCTCTTGAGGATCTGGCGGAAATTTGTCATCGGGTAAAAGTATGGTTTCACATCGACGCTAGTCACTCTGGATTGGCACTTGCGGCTTCCGCTGCTACTGCTGCGTATGGTTTTAGGGAGAAGCAGGAAA
>NW_902371.1:0-931 GCF_000209065.1 Trypanosoma cruzi | reverse complement strand
CGCTAGGGAGGAAAACAAACGCGAATCGCTACTGTGCACTCCTAAATGACCAACAGCACACACACCGCCCACACACACATATTTGTATGCTCTTACGTGTTGCTGCTGTCAATGCACCCCGCACACACAAACGTCGCCGCGTGACCGGATCCAGCGGAAGGAGGTGGTAAAGAAGGAAGGGATAGTGTGCAGCAGAGGATTAACATTTCCCGGCGTGTGTTTACTTCCGCGGTGCTGCTCCTCCTTGTCGTGATGATGTGCTGCGGCGCCTGTGGGGGGAGCGGGTAGGTGTGAGGGAGTGAGGGTGAGTGGCTGCCGATCCCGCTTTGCAAATTTGGACTCTCCACACACGTGGTTTCTCTCGACAGCCTCTTGCGGGTTTCAGGCCGTGGAGTGGGAGAGGGTACGAAGGGTTTGCTTTGATCAGGAGGAGGATGAGTGGAACAATTCCCTTTTGTGGCCTTTTTGGTGTTGTTGGCAGCAGGTACGAGAAACATAAATGTGAGCAATTATAGGATGAGGTTTTGATGCTGTTCCGTGTATACTGCTCAATTGCCTTCACTTCACAACAAATCCGCTGTGCGATTTGGTGCGGTTCCGGCCGATGAGGGGAAGGCGATGGTGTCACTGGCGTGGTTGCTTCTGCGCGTCTTTGTGTCGGTGGTTGTGCTGTGGCGTGGGTTGTCTGTGACCGGATTCCTCTGCGTGCCACTGTGTTTGGTTACTGTTGTTGCTGCCTTTTCCTTTTCTGACCGTGCAGTTAGAGATACTTTGGATTGATCAGCACAACTATCGTTTCAAGGTGTTAGGAATTAATTGCAGCAGTAGGATTATTAGTAGTAGTGGGATAACGATCTATCGGAATTGTTTATCTGGATTTGCCATCTGTAGGAAGAGATTTGCGAAGTAGGAGTTACGGTCGACGGGGCGA
>NW_902370.1:0-931 GCF_000209065.1 Trypanosoma cruzi | reverse complement strand
GGCTGCCACGTTCAGTACTTCTGCATGGCGGCTGTGCTGCTTGTGGGTGCGGGCGTGGTTGCCTTCACGAACATGATGCGCTCGGCCTTCCTGACGGTGATGCGCACTGCGAGCTTTGTGCTCCTTGCGGCGCTGTGCGTGATCAGCGCGGCCAACCACCTTGCGCCGAGCGACGGCGGTGCGAGGGCGTACGCGGCTATCGTGCTGCTGCTGACCGCCGTGCTGCTTGCGATCACTGTGTACGGCGTCGTTGTGTGGTACGCGGAGGACCGCCACTGGCAGGAGCTGCGCGAGCCGCGGCGTGGTGGGCTGGAGGCACTGCTGCGCGATGACGAGGAGAGCGACGAGGATACGCGGAAGCCCCACGACATGACGTCATCGTCTTACGCCTCAGGCGCCACCGTTGCGTCGTCGTACCGACCACCCGCACAGCAGGAGCTCATGGCCGGTGACGCCCGCTCAGACGCACTGAGCCTGTTCGACCGTTCATCCAGTGCGAGCCGTATGATTGATCACGCCGCCATGTGACGTACACCACGTGGAATTAGTAAGTTTGAGGTGCTTGAGGGGCCACGGCTGTGCTGCACACCACAGCCATCCATCGTTAACCGCACCGAAAGTGTCGTTGTTCGTTGTTTCTATCGATTTGTTTTCATTTTGAGCGGGTGCTTTCAGGAGTTTTTCCCGTTCCACGATGAATGTGTGGAAGGGGATTGAGTTGTCGCTCTTGTTACTCCTGATGTTGTGTTGTATCGGACTGTAATTTCATGGAGTTGCGTGCGAGGACCTCAACGCTCATTTTGTGCAATGGAAGAAGGATTCAGCGAACCGCCTGGTGGAAGTAATGAATTGCAGCTCTGCTTTACCGCGGATTTGCATGCAGGAGGCATTACAGTCCTCAGAAGGAAAGCGGCGACAGAGTAGTGGCAGG
>NW_902369.1:0-931 GCF_000209065.1 Trypanosoma cruzi | reverse complement strand
CCCCACCACATGTACTGCACATGGCGAAGGCGTCTGTCGTTTCCGCACCCCTCACGGACGGCCTTCACGCAAAAGTGGAGGCGCAGCGCCCACAGCAACAAAAAAGCAATGAAACAAGAAAAAAGCAATCCCCGCACACCACGAGAATTCATTTTCCACGGTAACTGCAGGCAATATTCATCACAAGGACAATATAGTTTCCTCTGGCCTTCTCTCGCCTTCAGCACACGCCACTTCATGCAAGCGCAGCCACCATCGCGGCAGCAGCAGCAGCACACACACAAGAAGCAAAGTGAAGGAGTGGACTGGGAGACCGCGGTGCTGCGGTGCTGCCGTCACCGTCGCCAGTAGCTGCCGCAACATTTGCTCTGGTGGTGGTCGCCGGTGCTGTCCCGAAACCTCCATGAACGTCTTTCGAGTAGCATCGGTGTTCTCACGTCGGCGTTCCTCTTCCGCCGTTGCAGCATCAGCCTTTTGAGTGTTGACGGAAACCTTCTCGGGGCACGGCCCACCTCGATGGGTGACAGTATCATCTTCACTTCGACCGGGAGATGACTAGGGCATTTGACCTGGACCCTCGGAGTCTGTATGCCGCGTGGTACCAGAGGGGTTGGAGCTTCCTCTGGCTTTGGTGGGCATTCGGTTGTGCCCCCGCTCTGCTTTTCATCCAGTGATGGTGGACGCAGCCCCGACACCTGCTGCTGGGTGCCGAGCGATGCTCCCTGATTCCCTGATGAGTGTCCTTGTGCCGCAGCTGCTCCTCGACCCCCTGATCTATGGGGGACCTGAAGAAGCTGGTGGTCCGCCTCCTCCTCCTCCTGGCGCCAGCACCTGTTTTTGCTGCTGAGTGAGTTCCCGGGCGGTTGCCACGCCCCCAGCTTCCCCCGCCTCGTCCCTGCGGCCATCAGTAGAATGCGCTGAGTCCCCAGAG
>NW_902368.1:0-931 GCF_000209065.1 Trypanosoma cruzi | reverse complement strand
CATTCACAAATGCACCCCGATGTCAAAAACGAATACCCGCACCCGATAATCCTTTAACAGGGTATTAGGAGCAAGCTCAGAAACATGCACCACCAATACAATCATAAAGCCCGTAATGAAAAGGCCACTCCAGCATGGACCTTTTTTAAAAGTCTTCATAGAAAACGGCCATGTACGAATTGAACTTGTCCAGACAAAACATTCCTCTGTGTCAAATCCATTCTCGTCATGAATCCTTCATGAAACCCCGCCGCACTGGTTAAACTTTCACCACTCAATCGGCCACGGCAAGCAAGAAATGAAACAGCCACATAAGGACAATCATCCGGTAAAGCATGCCTTTGGCTTTGTAGGCGGATAATCGCACAGAAACAGTGCCCATCCACAAGGAAACAGCATACACTGCGGCTCCTGCACTCCCTAATAAGCGCCTCATAAAATAAAAATTTGTGTCGCGATTTCAGAGCACTGAAGTACAAAAAAAAAAATGAATTGAGGGCAACAGTCGAGCACAACCTCTACTGAGTCTTTCTCCGCAGGGAGAAAGGGCACCAAGCACACTGCGCTCGACATTCACTCACAATAAGACACCAATAAATAAGCCAAGGGCGGTGTGGAAATGGATTTATTCCATTCAGCAGCCCCAGCGGATCATAAAATACAAAAGGGGCCCAACGTAACGATGGTTCCTATCATGGCACCACACAACGTCGTGCTTCCATTTCAGGATGGGAATTAAGGAGTTAGCTGCAAGTGCAGAAACCGTCTTCTCCACCCAGCACAGGACTCTGAGAAACTAGCCAACGGGCCAGAAAGAACAACATGCAGCAAATCGCTCCCAATATTCCGGTAATCCCTTCTCACGCCGAGTTATCGTCGCGGCCGAAAAGTCCAGTTTGCGCGGCCCGCCTTTGCGAATCACAAGCGCCAT
>NW_902367.1:0-931 GCF_000209065.1 Trypanosoma cruzi | reverse complement strand
GGCCTCTGCGGCTCACTCTCTCTTCCTCCCCTCCTCCTTCCGCTGGATCCGGTCACGCGGCGACGGTTGTGTGTGCGGGGTGCCTTCACTGCAGCAACGCGTGAGAGCATACAAATATGTGTGTGTGGGCGGTGTGTGTGCTGTTGGTCCTTTCACTGCCCTCGAATTTCACAGTAGCAATTCGCGTTTTGTTGCTTTCTTTCCTAGCGTGTTTGTGTTCAAGAGGTGGAGAGTACAGAAGCAACAGCGGTAATACATCAGACACGTCAGCGGGGGTTAGGGCAGAGCAGAACTCCTACACAGAAGGCAGCACAATAAACAATCCGGAAGGGACAACACGGAAAACCATCGCATACAGAAAACAGCAACAGCAACAACACGGCAAGTCACGGCGGAAACCAACACTCACGCACACATGAACGCGGAATTCCATCATTCGGCGACGCCATTCAAAGTCCTGCCGAAACAGTCCGCAAGTGATACAGTGATCGGTCACACGCTCCCAGTGGAATGCCGCGGCAAGGACGCGGTCACAAAAGGAAGTATCTGCACAAACGTGGGCAGCACCAATTCACAGCACCGCCGCACGACACACGCTCTCTCGGTCCATCCCACGCCCCGCCTCAAAAGGCCGCGGCAAGCACCAATCAACAAAATAATGAGGCGGCGGAAACAAATTCCCTGCAGGCCCTTCAGGGCTCCACAGCAACGCCACCAACAGGAGCGTGCAGCCCTCTGCTTGCAGCAGTGCAGGCCTCTTTGCTCCCGGCCTCTCGGGGCGTTGAACACTACCCGACCATCTCGCGCCCACAAAAAAAGCCGCACGCAGATGCCATTCATTTTCTCCGCAAATGGTGTTGCCACGCTGAATCATGTGCAAATAATCCACAACACGTCACCCAAAGTTTATTTCCATTGCCACAAAAGAAAA
>NW_902366.1:0-931 GCF_000209065.1 Trypanosoma cruzi | reverse complement strand
CCCGCACTCAGCACGCAGCACGGGCGGTCGCCACAGCGGCACTGAGCAGCAGCAGCAGCGACACCTGCACCCACACAGGGCCGCCAGGGCTGCGCGCGTCTTCAGGAGTCGGTGCCTTGGAGGTAGTTGTGGTCGTGTTCTTGGGCGCCTTGGAGGTAGTAGTAGTCGTAGTAGTTGTAGTGTTAGTCGTATTCTTCTTCGGGTCGCCCCCAGCAGCCTTAAAAACAGCAGCATCGTACTGCCCCTCCTCCTGGGCCGTGGCGCACACGCACGCACAGCAGAGGGCAAAGAAAAGCACGCAGAGGACGCGGCGCAGCATCATTGTCACTTGGGCCTTTGTGGACTTCGCTTGTTGCTCGCGGTGTAAACTCTCCTGTCGGGCCGGCACCGGGCAGGCACAACGAGAGCACGCAGCATGGGAGGGAGAGACACGGGCAGGTGCACAGCATACACACAAAAGAACAGAGACAGACAGCGGGGGAGTGGGACCGAGACGCGACGGAGCAGCCACGCCACGCCGCAGGGGCACCAGCACACACACACACACACACAGTCAGCGCCCACAACAAACAAACCCAACCCGATGAAAAAAAAAATATTCGCCTGGGCTGCTGGCCGGATCCTGAAATCATCAAAAGAAATCAAACAAGAAGAGAAAAGGGGGGTGGTGGAGAGGCAGTGGGTTCGCCACTCCCTCGATGTTTGCTCCAAGTAAATATATTCCGATAGCCACTCTCGCGACACGGTGCACCTTGTTAGGATTGGAAATACCATCGCATACCAAGTGGCAGACCCTGGGCTCCGCCAGCCACAAGGCCCCGCCGCGAGGTGGGAATCAAAAAGAGGGGGTGGTGGGAAAATAAGAAATAAAAAGTAAAAAAAAATCCGTCTTGTCGCTATCGGCTCCCTGATTCCTTCAATCACCGCCTTC
>NW_902365.1:0-931 GCF_000209065.1 Trypanosoma cruzi | reverse complement strand
AGCAGCAGAAAAACACATAGAAACACAAATACATACATCGGGGGCATGGCTGATGCAAAAAAAGAAAAAGCGCACCAACAACTCCAGCAGCCAATTAGAAGCCCGTAAAGCAAATAAGCATTCATGAATCACCCGATCATTGAGGAATAGACGGAGATCCAACGAAGATGGCTCCATCAGAAAAGCAAAGTAATACATCTACACTAAGAAAAAAAGACAACTGACAAGTAACACACACTTCATGTGCCTCGCGGCCGCATAGCGTCTGGATCCAAAGAATCCGAATACGATGTCACAGAAGAGACATGCGCACGCCACCCCAACTCTCGCAACACGGTGGGACGCATAACAATGGGACAAACAAGCGACTCTTGTGGCAAGCCTTCAGATCCATCCACGGGGGACACCACCGATGAAAGCTCTGTGCAGGAAGAACTTCCGGATCTCCCAATAAACTGAAAAGAACGAATCCTAGACTGCCTCTGCGACGATACCGCTGACGTGGCTGCAATTTCTGCAAGAGAAACCCCCGAAAACCCATCTAAACGGCGCCCAATAACACGGCTAACACGACCCGCAAGCCGCTCAACCAACGCAGCACAGTAATCATCGTAGGACATCACGCCCTTCTCCACCACCCGCACGCGCCACCTCCTGCAAAGAGACTCAAGAACACCAGCACGTTGGCGAGAAGCATAGGGGCTCATCAAACCCGAAATAAAAGAAACTGCAGAGTCATAACAAGTATTGCGGCTAACAACGGAAGAACCACTCGCACAGTCACTATAATCATCAACAGCTCCGTCATCCCTATCAAGCCTCAGCCCAGCCACAACCCGCCCGGGCACCGCGTCCAGCTGGTACATCTCCACGGGCTTCGGCACGCCGCGCAGCGCCACGGCGCCAAGCGCAGTCACCTCCACCTGCTCGC
>NW_902364.1:0-931 GCF_000209065.1 Trypanosoma cruzi | reverse complement strand
GGCATGGACAATGCTGTGAAGGGGGAGCTCGCCAGCACCCTGCTGTACTCGGATGGCAACTTGCATCTTTTACAACGGAGGGACAGTGGTGAAGGCAGTGCCCTGTCGCTTTCTCGCCTGACGGAGGAAGTGAGTACAATCAAGTCTGTCCTGAAGACCTGGGCGCAAAAGGACGCCTTTTTCTCCAGCTTGTCTATACCCACGGCGGGTCTGGTGGCGGTATTGTCAAACGCATCGGCCAGCGGTGACACGTGGAATGACGAGTACCTTTGTCTGAATGCAACGGTGAAAAACGCCACGAAGGTCAAGGATGGGCTTCAGTTGACGGGACCTAACTCCGGGGTACTATGGCTTGTGAACATTCCGGGTGATAATGTGCGTCATGTATCCTTGAGCCACGACTTCACACTTGTGGCGTCGGTGATCATCGAAGAGGCTCCGAGCGAGAAAACTCTACTGACTGCGGTGCTGGGTGACGCTGGGCCCGAGTATCTCATGAGACTTTCGTAAACCGCGGATAGCAAGTGGGAGACGATGCTCAAAGACGATAAAAAACCAACAACGGAAAGTGGCACTTGGGAGCTTAAGAAAGAACACCAAGTGGCCCTCATGCTGCAAGGCAACAAGGCCTCTGTGTACGTTGATGGCAAGTCGCTGGGGGAGGAAGAAGCGCTGTTAACGAGTGGGACGCCACCTGAGCTTTTCGCTTTTTGCTTTGGCGCGTGCGACTTTGGTGATGATGGCGTTGGTGATGATGATGAGGAGTCCAGTCCGAAGAAGATCGGCAAAAAACCTCGTGTGACGGTGACGAACGTCTTTCTGTACAACCGCCCACTGAATTCCACTGAGATGCGTGCAATCAAGGACAGGATCCCCGTTTCGACGAGAGCTCCAGAACCACAAGTAAAAATTGCTCCCAAACCCCTGTCGC